>NC_143034.1:77358870-77626370 GCF_057628025.1 Oncorhynchus mykiss | reverse complement strand
TGTCCAATAATACCATATAAATAGATACTGTCCATTATTAGCAAACATACAGCTCTTTAAAAAATTAAGAGACCACTGCAAAATAATCAGTTTCTCTGGTTTTACTATTCATAGGTATGTGTTTGGGTCAAATGAACATTTTTGTTTTATTCTATAAACTACTGACAACATTTCTAACAAATTCCAAACAAAAATATTGTAATTTAGAGCATTTATTTGCAGAGAATGACAACTGGTCAAAATAACAAAAAAGATGCAGTGTTGTCAGACCTCGAATAATGAAAAGAAAATAAGTTCCTATTCATTTTTAAACAACACAATACTAATGTTTTAACTTAGGAAGAGTTCAGAAATCAATATTTGGTGGAATGACCCGGATTTTCAATCCCAGCTTACATGCGTCTTGGCATGCTCTCCACCAGTCTTTCACATTGATGTTGGGTGACTTTATGCCACTGCTGGCGCAAAAATTAAATCAGCTCGGCTTTGTTTGATGGCCATCTTCCTCTTGATCACATTCCAGAGGTTTTCAATGGGGTTCAGGTCTGGAGATTGGGCTGGCCATGACAAGGTCTTGATCTGGTGGTTCTCCATCCACACCTTGATTGACCTGGCTGTGTGGCATGGAGCATTGTTCTGGTGGATGAACCAATCCTCAGAGTTGGGGAACATTGTCAGAGCAGAAGGAAGCACGTTTTCTTCCAGGACAACCTTGTATGTGGCTTGAATCATGTGTCCTTCACAAAGACAAATCTGCCTGATTCCAGCCTTGCTGAAGCACCCCCAGATCATCACCAATCCTCCACCAAATTTGGGGGGTAAAATCATTCAATATTAATGCTTTAAACCTTTCACTAAAAGCTTCACTCATACATAAATTATACTTAAACCCAGAATGGATCTCCAGGAGATTATTAAGGAAGGCTCGTCCTTTGTTCAAAACTTGCTCTTTTGCCTTCAAACAGATCACAACTTCTCATTTCTGACTAATTGAAAATTTTATTTTGTTTAAAGTATCACCCTTTCTTAAACGAGCCGCACAAAGCTGGGTACAATTTCAGTTTTATCCTCCAGAAAAGATAGAACAAATATTACATCAAATGTAATGGTTAAACTCAAATAAACTGATTTAATTTAAAAAAAACATTCTTTATGGATTTTTTTAAAATGGTATTATATTTATTAAAGATATTATGAATAGAAACGGAGGAGTTATGTCACATATGCAGTTATCGAAAATATCTGGGAATATCTGCTCAATACAAATTAGTCTATGGTGATAGGTGGGATGGGCTGGGAGTGGCTGAGGGGGTGGTCTATGGTGATAGGTGGGGTGGGCTGGGAGTGGCTGAGGGGTGGTCTATGGGGATAGGTGGGATGGGCTGGGAGTGGCTGAGGGGTGGTCTATGGGGATAGGTGGGATGGGCTGGGAGTGGCTGAGGGGTGGACTATGGTGATAGGTGGGATGGGCTGAGGGTTGGGATTGGGCTGGGAGTGGCTGAGGGATGGTCTATGGTGATAGGTGGGATGGGCTGGGAGTGGCTGAGGGATGGTCTATGGTGATAGGTGGGATGGGCTGGGAGTGGCTGAGGGGTGGTCTATGGTGATAGGTGGGATGGGCTGAGAGTGGCTGAAGGGGTGGGATTAAAGAGCGGTGGTTCATGGTGATAGGTGGGATGGGCTGAGAGTGGCTGAGGGGGTGGGATTAAAGAGCCGAGGTCTATGGTGATAGGTGGGATGGGCTGAGGGTTGGGATTGGGCTGGGAGTGGCTGAGGGATGGTCTATGGTGATAGGTGGGATGGGCTGGGAGTGGCTGAGGGGGTGGGATTAAAGAGCCGAGGTCTATGGTGATAGGTGGGATGGGCTGAGGGTTGGGATTGGGCTGGGAGTGGCTGAGGGGTAGTCTATGGTGATAGGTGGGATGGGCTGGGAGTGGCTGAGGGGTGGTCTATGGTCTACTGGTTATGTTTTTGAATGAGCTCCGTCACAAAGACCAACTTTGGTTGGTCCGGCCCTGACCAAATCTGAACCAATAATACACGTCTATATTTCACAAGTTTAGACATTAAAGTACAGAACAGTAGAGTACAGAACAGTAGAGTACAGAACAGTAGAACTCAGTACAGTAGAGTACAGAACAGAAGAGTACAGAACAGTAGAACTCAGTACAGTAGAGTACAGAACAGAAAAGTACAGAACAGTAGAACTCAGTACAGTAGAGTACAGAACAGAAGAGTACAGAACAGTAGAACTCAGTACAGTAGAGTACAGAACAGAAGAGTACATAACAGTAGAGTACAGTAGAGTACAGAACAGTAGAGTAGAGTAGAGTACAGAACAGAAGCGTACAGTAGAGTACAGAACAGTAGAGTACAGTAGAGTACAGAACAGAAGAGTACAGTAGAGTACAGAACAGTAGAGTGCAGTAGAGTACAGAACAGTAGTGTACAGTAGAGTACAGAACAGTAGAATACAGAACAGTAGAGTACAGTAGAGTACAGAACAGAAGAGTACAGTAGAGTACAGAACAGTAGAGTGCAGTAGAGTACAGAACAGTAGAGTACAGAACAGTAGAGTACAGAAGAGTAGAGTACAGTAGAGTACCTAACAGTAGAGTACAGAACAGTAGAGTACAGAACAGTAGAGTAGAGTAGAGTACAGAACAGTAGAGTACAGTAGAGTACAGAACAGTAGAGTACAGTAGAGTACAGAACAGTAGAGTAGAGTACAGAACAGTAGAGTACAGAATAGTAGAGTACAGAGCAGTAGAGTACAGAACAGTAGAGTACAGAACAGTAGAGTACAGTAGAGTACAGAACAGTAGAGTAGAGTAGAGTACAGAACAGTAGAGTACATAACAGTAGAGTACAGAACAGTAGAGTAGATAACAGTAGAGTACAGAATAGTAGAGTACAGAGCAGTAGAGTACAGAACAGTAGAGTATAGAACAGTAGAGTACAGTAGAGTACAGAATAGTAGAGTAGAGTACAGAACAGTAGAGTACAGAAGAGTACAGAACAGAAGAGTACAGTAGAGTACAGAACAGTAGAGTGCAGTAGAGTACAGAACAGTAGAGTACAGAACAGTAGAGTACAGTAGAGTACAGAACAGTAGAGTACAGAACAGTAGAGTACAGAACAGTAGAGTACAGTAGAGTACAGAACAGTAGAGTACAGAAGAGTAGAGTACAGAGCAGTAGAGTACAGAACAGAACAGAACAGTAGAGTACAGAACAGAACTGAAGAGTACAGAACAGAACAGAAGAGTACAGAAGAGTACAGTAGAGTACAGAAGAGTAGAGTACAGTAGAGTACAGAACAAAACAGAAGAGTACAGAACAGAACAGAAGAGTACAGAACAGTAGAGTACAGTAGAGTACAGAACAGTAGAGTACAGAACAGAAGAGTACAGTAGAGTACAGAACAGAAGAGTACAGTAGAGTACAGAACAGTAGAGTACAGAACAGTAGAGTACAGAACAGAAGAGTACAGTAGAGCATAGTTCAGTTCAGTACAGTATAGTTCAGTTCAGTAGAGGATAGTTCAGTACAGTAGAGGATAGTTCAGTTCAGTAGAGGATAGTTCAGTACAGTAGAGGATAGTTCAGTAGAGGATAGTTCAGTACAGTAGAGGATAGTTCAGTAGAGGATAGTTCAGTAGAGGATAGTTCAGTACAGTAGAGGATAGTTCAGTAGAGGATAGTTCAGTACAGTAGAGGATAGTTCAGTAGAGGATAGTTCAGTACAGTAGAGGATAGTTCAGTACAGTAGAGGATAGTTCAGTACAGTAGAGGATAGTTCAGTACAGTAGAGGATAGTTCAGTTGAGGATAGTTCAGTACAGTAGAGGATAGTTCAGTACAGTAGAGGATAGTTCAGTTGAGGATAGTTCAGTACAGTAGAGGATAGTTCAGTACAGTAGAGGATAGTTCAGTAGAGGATAGTTCAGTACAGTAGAGGATAGTTCAGTACAGTAGAGGATAGTTCAGTAGAGGATAGTTCAGTACAGTAGAGGATAGTTCATTAGAGGATAGTTCAGTACAGTAGAGGATACTTCAGTAGAGGATAGTTCAGTACAGTAGAGGATAGTTCAGTAGAGGATAGTTCAGTACAGTAGAGGATAGTACAGTACAGTAGAGGATAGTTCAGTTCAGTAGAGGATAGTTCAGTACAGTAGAGGATACTTCAGTTCAGTAGAGGATACTTCAGTTCAGTAGAGGATACTTCAGTACAGTAGAGGATAGTTCAGTAGAGGATAGTTCAGTAGAGGATAGTTCAGTTCATTAGAGGATACTTCAGTAGAGGATAGTTCAGTACAGTAGAGGATAGTTCAGTAGAGGATAGTTCAGTACAGTAGAGGATAGTACAGTACAGTAGAGGATAGTTCAGTTCAGTAGAGGATAGTTCAGTACAGTAGAGGATACTTCAGTTCAGTAGAGGATACTTCAGTTCAGTAGAGGATACTTCAGTACAGTAGAGGATAGTTCAGTAGAGGATAGTTCAGTAGAGGATAGTTCAGTTCATTAGAGGATACTTCAGTTCAGTAGAGGATACTTCAGTTCAGTAGAGGATACTTCAGTACAGTAGAGGATAGTTCAGTAGAGGATAGTTCAGTACAGTAGAGGATACTTCAGTTCAGTAGAGGATACTTCAGTTCAGTAGAGGATACTTCAGTACAGTAGAGGATAGTTCAGTAGAGGATAGTTCAGTAGAGGATAGTTCAGTTCATTAGAGGATACTTCAGTTCAGTAGAGGATACTTCAGTACAGTAGAGGATAGTTCAGTAGAGGATAGTTCAGTAGAGGATAGTTCAGTAGAGGATAGTTCAGTAGAGGATAGTTCAGTTCAGTTGAGGATACTTCAGTTCAGTTGAGGATAGTTCAGTACAGTAGAGGATAGTTCAGTACAGTAGAGGATAGTTCAGTACAGTAGAGGATAGTACAGTACAGTAGAGGATAGTTCAGTACAGTAGAGGATAGTACAGTACAGTAGAGGATAGTTCAGTAGAGGATAGTTCAGTAGAGGATAGTTCAGTAGAGGATAGTTCAGTAGAGGATAGTTCAGTTCAGTTGAGGATACTTCAGTTCAGTTGAGGATAGTTCAGTACAGTAGAGGATAGTTCAGTTCAGTAGAGGATAGTTCAGTACAGTAGAGGATAGTTCAGTAGAGGATAGTTCAGTACAGTAGAGGATAGTTCAGTAGAGGATAGTTCAGTTCAGTAGAGGATAGTTCAGTACAGTAGAGGATAGTTCAGTAGAGGATAGTTCAGTTCAGTAGAGGATAGTTCAGTACAGTAGAGGATACTTCAGTTCAGTAGAGGATATTTCAGTTCAGTAGAGGATATTTCAGTTCAGTAGAGGATATTTCAGTTCAGTATAGGATACTTCAGTAGAGGATAGTTCAGTAGAGTAGAGGATAGTTCAGTTCTGTAGAGTTCAGTATAGTTCAGTTCAGTATAGTTCAGTACAGTATTGTTCAGTTCAGTAGAGGATAGTTCAGTACAGTAGAGTATAGTTCAGTTCAGTTGAGGATAGTTCAGTATAGCAGAGTATAGTTCAGTACAGTATTGTTCAGTTCAGTTGAGGATAGTTCAGTAGAGTAGAGGATAGTTCAGTACAGTAGAGGATAGTTCAGTACAGTAGAGGATAGTACAGTACAGTAGAGGATAGTTCAGTAGAGGATAGTACAGTACAGTAGAGGATAGTTCAGTAGAGGATAGTACAGTACAGTAGAGGATAGTTCAGTACAGTAGAGTATAGTTCAGTACAGTAGAGGATAGTTCAGTACAGTAGAGGACAGTTCAGTACAGTAGAGGATAGTACAGTACAGTAGAGTATAGTTCAGTACAGTAGAGGATAGTTCAGTACAGTAGAGGATAGTTCAGTACAGTAGAGGATAGTTCAGTTCAGTAGAGGATAGTTCAGTACAGTAGAGGATAGTTCAGTAGAGGATAGTTCAGTAGAGGATAGTTCAGTACAGTAGAGGATAGTTCAGTAGAGGATAGTTCAGTTCAGTAGAGGATAGTTCAGTACAGTAGAGGATAGTTCAGTAGAGGATAGTTCAGTTCAGTAGAGGATAGTTCAGTACAGTAGAGGATACTTCAGTTCAGTAGAGGATATTTCAGTTCAGTAGAGGATATTTCAGTTCAGTAGAGGATATTTCAGTTCAGTATAGGATACTTCAGTAGAGGATAGTTCAGTAGAGTAGAGGATAGTTCAGTTCTGTAGAGTTCAGTATAGTTCAGTTCAGTATAGTTCAGTACAGTATTGTTCAGTTCAGTAGAGGATAGTTCAGTACAGTAGAGTATAGTTCAGTTCAGTTGAGGATAGTTCAGTATAGCAGAGTATAGTTCAGTACAGTATTGTTCAGTTCAGTTGAGGATAGTTCAGTAGAGTAGAGGATAGTTCAGTACAGTAGAGGATAGTTCAGTACAGTAGAGGATAGTTCAGTAGAGGATAGTTCAGTACAGTAGAGGATAGTTCAGTTGAGGATAGTTCAGTACAGTAGAGGATAGTACAGTACAGTAGAGTATAGTTCAGTACAGTAGAGGATAGTTCAGTACAGTAGAGGATAGTACAGTACAGTAGAGTATAGTTCAGTACAGTAGAGGATAGTTCAGTACAGTAGAGGATAGTTCAGTACAGTATAGTATAGAAAGAGAGAGAGAGAGAGAGAGAGAGATTGAGAGAGAGAGAGGTAGACAGACAGAGAAATCTCTCCCAGAACAAAGTGAAGTTTCTGATTTACATCTGATAGCAACAGTTTGTCATCTTGTATTATATTCTCATGCGTGTCACAATGAGATAACACCCTCTCTATTCTGGACCTCTTCCTATAGCTTGAGTTTCTCACTCTGTAATATCTTACGTTGGACCTTGACCCAGAGTTGAGTCTGTATTAGTCTCATCTGGATGCTATCAGCTAGCTAGCTCACGTTTTCTTTAACCTCTCTGCTTGGGCAGTTTGATCAGATCTTTAGTAATATACACTGAGTGTACAAAACATTAAGCACACCTTCCTAATATTGAGTTGCCCCCATTTGTGTGTGTGTGTGTGTGTGTGTGTATCCGTGTCCATGTGTGTGTGTGTCCATGTGTGTGTGTGTGATATGATTGTAGCAGGTGGTACAGCAGTAAAGACAGTTGATCAGAATGTTGGACCGGATCCCTTTTCTAGTACCACCAGAAATATCCTGCCAAGACAAGACTCACACAGCCCTGTGTGTGTGTGTGTGTGGACGTTGACGTGTCTGTACAGTATTCTGAAGACTGTCTATACTGTGTCTGTACAGTATTCTGAAGACTGTCTATACTGTGTCTGTACAGTATTCTGAAGACTGTCTATACTGTGTCTGTACAGTATTCTGAAGACTGTCTAAGACTGTGTCTGTGTCCTGTTTTGGGGCGGCAGGGTAGCCTAGTGGTTAGAGCGTTGGACTTGTAAACCGAAAGGTAGCTAGATCGAATCCCCCGAGCTGACAAGGTAAAAATCTGTCGTTCTGCCCCTGAACAGGCAGTTAACCCACTGCTCCTAGGTCGTCATTGTAAATAAGAATTTGTTCTTAACTGACTTGCCTAGTTAAATAAAGGTAAAATAAATTTAAAAAATGCATGTATATTTGTGGGCAGAGGGAACCTTTCATTCCTAAGTACAGAACTAGATTGATATTCCTGGAAATGGCAGAGCTGGTCTGTGTATAGGGAATACCAGGACCAGGTCATATAGCACTGCTACTGACACTCTCTCACACACACACTGTAGCCCCTGAGTCCCAGACATATTTTATGAGTGACAGCATTCCCCATGCTTGATCACATGACACACAAGGGCAGACAGACAGACACATAGATAGCCAAACAGACAGACATCTAAGCAGGCAGACAGCCAGCCAGACAGACATACAGCCAAGCAGGCTGACAGACAGCCAGGCAGACAGAAAGCCAGACAAGCAGGCAGACAGACAGACAGCATGCCAGCCAAGCAGGCAGATAGACAGCCTGCCAGCCAAACAGACAGACAGCCAGTCAGCAAAACAGACAGACAGACAGGGAGAGGGAGGGGGGAGTAGGAATGGGTGGCTCCTAAGCGGGAGGGAGGGGCAGACAGAACAATTAGACTTCTTATTTCATTCAATTATTTACTGTTGATTTGCTGTTTTTTTTAATTTTCTACAGTTTTTTAAATTCTTTATCTAAATACTTTTGAATATTATTGCCTGTCTGTGATCTGAACCCCTCACAGTTGGAGGCGTGCGTGGCCACGCAGCCATGGGTGAACAGGGAGAACAGGAGGGAGCTGAGCATGCACCCTTATGGGGCCTCAGTGTTGAGGATCAGCAAAGTGGAGATGTTGGGCCTCAAGCTTAATGACGAGCTTGGAGGGTACTATGGTGTTGAAGGCTGAGCTTGGAGGGTACTATGGTGTTGAATGCTGAGCTTGGAGGGTACTATGGTGTTGAATGCTGAGCTTGGAGGGTACTATGGTGTTGAATGCTGAGCTTGGAGGGTACTATGGTGTTGAAGGCTGAGCTGTAGTCGA
Organism: Oncorhynchus mykiss; assembly: GCF_057628025.1. Taxonomy (NCBI): domain Eukaryota; kingdom Metazoa; phylum Chordata; class Actinopteri; order Salmoniformes; family Salmonidae; genus Oncorhynchus; species Oncorhynchus mykiss. The sequence goes on along the minus strand of NC_143034.1, from coordinate 77,617,834 downwards.
TTATCAGCATTCTTACATAGGTATTCCTCTTGTCCAGATGGGATGGGCAGTGTGCAGTGCTCATTCTCTCTGTGTCTCTGTCCTTCAGAACTCAGTATACTCTCTTCCTATTGTTACACTGACTGACTCTCTCTCTCCCTCCTCCTCTCTCTCCCTCCTCCTCCCCCCTCTCTCCCCTCTCCCTCCTCTCCCTCTCCTTACTCCCTCTCTCCCTCTCCTCCTCTCTCTCCCTCCTCCCCCCCTCTCTCCCCTCTCCCTCCCCTTACTCCCTCTCTCCCTCTCCTCCCTCCTCCTCTCTCTCCCTCCTCCCCCTCTCTCTCCCTCCCCTTACTCCCTCTCTCCTTCTCCTCCTCTCCCCCCTCCCCCCTCTTTCCCCTCTCCCTCCCCCCTCTCTCCCTCCCCTTACTCCCTCTCTCCCCTTTCCCCTCTCCCTCCCCTTACTCCCTCTCTCCCTCTCCTCCTCTCTCTCCCTCCCCCCTCTCTCCCCTCTCCCTCCCCCTTACTCCCTCTCTCCCTCTCCTCCTCTCCCTCCCTCCCCCCTCTCTCCCCTCTCCCTCCCCCCTCTCTCTCTCTCCCTCCCCCCTCTCTCCCCCTTACTCCCTCTCTCCCTCACTCTCTCTCCTCCAGGAGGGCTACCACTCCTGGCGTCCCAAGGAGAAAGTCCTCCTGGATAGTAACAACAATGAGAACTCGGTCCCCAAAGACTTTGACACTGTTGTTGACGGCAACAGCAACCTTGGGGCGCGGTCTCAGCGCCAGCGAATGGCAGGAAACACCGCCAAACACAAACCGGACAAGGCCCTAAGGCAAGGCATTCTGGGAAAGGCCTTTCCCAATGAGGTCAACGAGGTTATTCAGCAGTACCCTCTTCCTCCACAGCAGCCCGGAGGAGTGGGACTTAAAGATAGCCACGCATACAAACGACCCAAACCACACTCCCAGCTGTCCACTAAACCCGCTAGACCCTCCCCCTCTCCCTCCATCAAAACATCCAATCAGCATCAGCGACATCACCAACCCAGGAAGTCGGCGACCGCGGCTCCTGTGCGGGGGCAGCGGAGGGAGAAGCACCAGTGCGAGATCAGTGGGAAGGAGGCCATCTCGGCTCTGTCGAGAGCCAAGACCAGGGAGTGTCGTCAGCAGATAGCTGAGGTGTACTGCAGACACAAGGAGAGGACACTGATGCCGGAGACCGTCCCTCGATACTGCACCATAGAAGGTGAGTCTCATGGTGAAATGCATCCCAAATGGCACCATATTACCTATATAGAGACCTACGGCCCCTGGTGAAAAGTAGTGCACTATGTCATAATCACCTATTCCCCGAGTACACCGGGAATGTGCCTCAGTGAGAAGGTGCTGCCTCAGTGAGAAGGTGCTGCCTCAGTGAGAAGGTGCTGCCTCAGTGAGAAGGTGCTGCCTTAGTGAGAAGGTGCTGCCTCAGTGAGAAGGTGCTGCCTCAGTGAGAAGGGGCTGCCTTAGTGAGAAGGTGCTGCCTCAGTGAGAAGGTGCTGCCTCAGTGAGAAGGTGCTGCCTCAGTGAGAAGGTGCTGCCTCAGTGAGAAGGTGCTGCCTCAGTGAGAAGGTGCTGCCTCAGTGAGAAGGTGCTGCCTCAGTGAGAAGGTGCTGCCTCAGTGAGAAGGTGATGCCTCAGTGAGAAGGTGCTGCCTCAGTGAGAAGGTGCTGCCTCAGTGAGAAGGTGCTGCCTCAGTGAGAAGGTGCTGCCTCAGTGAGAAGGTGCTGCCTCAGTGAGAAGGTGCTGCCTCAGTGAGAAGGTGCTGCCTCAGTGAGAAGGTGCTGCTTCAGTGAGAAGGTGCTGCCTCAGTGAGAAGGTGCTGCCTCAGTGAGAAGGTGCTGCCTCAGTGAGAAGGTGCTGCCTCAGTGAGAAGGTGCTGCCTCAGTGAGAAGGTGCTGCCTCAGTGAGAAGGTGCTGCCTCAGTGAGAAGGTGCTGCCTCAGTGAATAGGTGCTGCCTCAGTGAATAGGTGCTGCCTCAGTGAATAGGTGCTGCCTCAGTGAATAGGTGCTGCCTCAGTGAATAGGTGCTGCCTCAGTGAGAAGGTGCTGCCTCAGTGAATAGGTGCTGCCTCAGTGAGAAGGTGCTGCCTCAGTGAGAAGGTGCTGCCTCAGTGTTAGGAATTTTATGAATAATGACTAAACAATATGACTAAACAATACATTTTAAATAGAACTATAACTAATGAAACTTATACTCTGTTTTATTATATCTGATAAATAATGTTAATTCATAAGGAAGGGATTGTGTAGCATGAAACAAATTAATAATTAATAATGGTAATTAAACATAATAAATACCATTCCAGCTGGGTTGGGGAGGAATGCATTGTGGGTTTTAAGTAAGCAGAAAGGGTCGTTAACCTGTGGTTGAACCGACTCAACTTAGCTCTGGGATGTTTAGATAAGGCAGTGTGTGTTTTCCATTATCTGGAACTGTCTGCTGAATAGTGATAGATGAAGACTTCAGAAGTTTAATCTTGATATAAGTGTGTGTCTGGAGTGAGCGAGCGAGGGGGTGGGAATAAACCTTTGAACCTGTTTCCTCCTGGTCGATAGGAGGAAGGACATTTTGTAACCTATGACGTCATATTTTGTATATAAACTGTTGTTTTTGGTTCCATGAGCAGCGAGCTCCGAGAATAAATACTATTATCTAATTTTGATAAGACTGGTCTCTGTCTATTTTATGCAAATAGGAATCTCACAAATTCTTATAAAATAGATGATTTAATTAGTGATTTAATTAATGTACACATATAGGAATTATTCAATTCCAATGACACAAAGGGGAAGGCGAAGGGGCTGCCTTAGTGAGTAGGCCTTAGTGAGTAGGTGCTGCCTTAGTGAGAAGGTGCTGCCTTAGTGAGTAGGCCTTAGTGAGTAGGTGCTGCCTTAGTGAGAAGGTGCTGCCTTAGTGAGAAGGTGCTGCCTTAGTGAGAAGGTGCTTCCTTAGTGAGAAGGTGCTGCCTTAGTGAGAAAGTGCTGCCTTAGTGAGAAGGTGCTGCCTTAGTGAGAAGGGGCTGCCTTAGTGAGAAGGTGCTGCCTCAGTGAGAAGGTGCTGCCTTAGTGAGAAGGGGCTGCCTTAGTGAGAAGGGGCTGCCTTAGTGCGAAGGGGCTGCCTTAGTGCGAAGGGGCTGCCTCAGTGAGAAGGTGATGCCTCAGTGAGAAGGTGATGCCTCAGTGAGAAGGTGCTGCCTTAGTGAGAAGGGGCTGCCTTAGTGCGAAGGGGCTGCCTTAGTGCGAAGGGGCTGCCTCAGTGAGAAGGTGATGCCTCAGTGAGAAGGTGCTGCCTTAGTGAGAAGGGCCTGCCTTGGTGAGAAGGTGATGCCTCAGTGAGAAGGTGCTGCCTCAGTGAGAAGGTGCTGCCTTAGTGAGAAGGTGCTGCCTCAGTGAGAAGGGGCTGCCTTAGTGACAAGGTGCTGCCTTAGTGACAAGGTGCTGCCTTAGTGACAAGGTGCTGCCTTAGTGAGAAGGGGCTGCCTTAGTGACAAGGTGCTGCCTTAGTGACAAGGTGCTGCCTCAGTGAGAAGGTGCTGCCTTAGTGACAATGTGCTGCCTTAGTGACAATGTGCTGCCTTAGTGACAAGGTGCTGCCTTAGTGACAAGGTGCTGCCTTAGTGACAAGGTGCTGCCTCAGTGACAAGGTGCTGCCTTAGTGACAAGGTGCTGCCTCAGTGAGAAGGTGATGCCTCAGTGAGAAGGTGCTGCCTCAGTGACAAGGTGCTGCCTCGGTGACAAGGTGCTGCCTTAGTGACAAGGTGCTGCCTTAGTGACAAGGTGCTGCCTTGGTGAGAAGGTGCTGCCAGTAATAGACAATAGTCAAACAGAACACACACAAGTCCACACAGACGTCAAACAGAATAGACAATATCAGAGCAATAAACATAAAACAAACAACTCTGGAGTAGAGGCTGATTACAGGAGGAATGTACCATTTACAGAGGGGAGATACACTGAGTGGACAAAACATTAGGAATGAATCCAGGTCAAAGATATGATCCCTTATTGATGTCACCTGTTAAATCCACTTCAATCAGTGTAGATGAAGGGGAGGAGACTGGTTAAAGATGAAGGGGAGGAGACTGGTTAAAGATGAAGGGGAGGAGACTGGTTAAAGATGAAGGGGAGGAGACTGGTTAAAGATGAAGGGGAGGATACTGGTTAAAGATGAAGGGGAGGAGACAGGTTAAAGATGAAGGGGAGGAGACCAGGTTAAAGATGAAGGGGAGGAGACCAGGTTAAAGATGAAGGGGAGGAGACCAGGTTAAAGATGAAGGGGAGGAGACCAGGTTAAAGATGAAGGGGAGGAGACTGTTTAAAGATGAAGGGGAGGAGACTGGTTAAAGATGAAGGGGAGGAGACTGGTTAAAGATGAAGGGGAGGAGACTGGTTAAAGATGAAGGGGAGGAGACCTGGTTAAAGAAGGATTTTTAAGCCTTGAGACAACTGAGACATGGATTGTGTCTGTGTTGTCAGAGGGTGAATGGGCAAGACAACATATTTAAGTGCCTTTGAACGGGGTAGGGTAGTAGGTGCCAGGCGTAACGATTTGTGTCAAGAACTGCAACGCTGCTGGGTTTGTCACGCTCAACAGTTCCAATGGCACGTTGTGTTCGCTAATCCAAGTTTATCATTTTAAAAGGCTAATTGATCATTAGAAAACCCTTTTGCAATTCTGTTGATTTGTTGCAATTATGTTGCAATTATTATGTATCTGGAGCATCAGTATTTGTGGGTTCGATTACAGGCTCAAAATGTCCAGAAACAAATAACTTTCTTCTGAAATTCGTCAGTCTATTCTTGTTCTGAGAAATGAAGACTATTCCATGTGAGAAATTGCCCCCAGAAACTGAAGTTCTCGTACAACACCGTGTACAACTCCCTTCACAGAACAGCATAAACGGAACCCTCGGGAGAGTCCTGACTTCTGTCTCCACGGTGACAGTCCTGACGTCTGTCTCCACGGTGACAGTCCTGACTTCTGTCTCCACGGTGACAGTTCTGACGTCTGTCTCCACGGTGACAGTCCTGACGTCTGTCTCCACGGTGACAGTCCTGACTTCTGTCTCCACGGTGACAAGTACTCTTCTCCTCCCTCTTGTCTCTCAATTTTTGCACAAAATTTGTGAGAGAAATCAGCTTTTTGTTCGTACGGAACGTTTCTGGGATCTTTTACTTCAGCTCATGAAACACTTTTACATGTTGCCTTTATATTTTTGTTCAGTGTAGATATATATATATATATATATAAGAATATAAGAATTAAATGCTATTTCAAACTATTATTACAGTGACCGCGGTCATTTGGCTGACCAATTACCATCATCCAGAGTACCATGACCGTCACAGCCCTGTAGTATAATGAATAGAACGGGCGTGGAACCTCTCACTCTATTCATTCTATTTCTATGTCAGCACATGCGGTCAGGAGTGGAGGAGGAAAGGAGAAAACGTACATCTAAAAATGTATACATGTCATTACTTTCTAGTTGCTATTTGAACGGTTAGGACAGAGACCACAGTCATTTGGCTGGACAATTACCCTCATCCAGATATACATGACCGCCACACTCATACTTGTTTCCTTACCTTGTCTCCTATCCTTGTCCTATATCTTTGTCTCCTACCCCTTGTCACCTCTCCTTGTCTCCCCTCCTTGTCTCCTTGCCGTGTCTCCTCTCCTTATCTCCTCTCCTGTCCTTGTATACTTGTCTCCTATCCTTGTCTCCTATCCTTGTCATATATCTTTGTCTCCTCCCCTTGTCTCCCCTCCTTGTCACATATCCTTGTCTCCTTGCCGTGTCTCCTCTCCTTATCTCCTTGTCTCCTCTCCTGTCCTTGTATACTTGTCTCCTATCCTTGTCATATATCTTTGTCTCCTCCCCTTGTCACCTCTCCTTGTCTCCCCTCCTTGTCGCCTATCCTTTCCTCCTCGCCGTGTCTCCTCGCCGTGTCTCCTCCCCTTGTCTCCTCTCCTTGTCTCCTCTCCTTGTCACCTCGCCATCCCCAGAGGGAAGAGAAAGAGGGAGGGAAAGAGTACTTCTCACCCTGGAGACAGAATTAAGGGCTCTCCCGAGGGTTCCGTCTAGAACTCCCCAGGGAGGTTGCCTTGCCAGTGCCTGATCTATTTAGGGAACATTCCACCACATTCACTGCTCCATGTTTGTGTCCCAAACACCACCCTGTTCACTTTATACTACACTCTGGTAAAAAAAGTAGTGCACTATATAGGGCAAAGGGTGCCATTTGAGCTGCAGTGTATACTACTCTACTCACTATAGGGCAGTGCCCACGCCAATCCAGTGTAATTACACACTATTTAGTACAGGAGTTAGATAGAGAAGTGCTGAGTAAAGCCTGTGTGTGTGTGTGTGTGTGTGTGTGTGTGTGTGTGGGGGGGGGGGGGGGGGGGGGGCAGAGCTTGACTAAAGATAGACTCTGTCATCCGCCCAGAAAGTTTAAGGTTTAGATTCTGCGTTTAATTTATATGATTATACGTCTCTTTGATGATGCAGTAAGGGAGAGGAGAGGATATCTATAGCTTTAGACTGGCTGGATGGTGTTGGCTGCCTGGGTGACTAGTATTGGTTAGCTGGGTGACTAGTGTTGGCTGGCTGGGTGACTTGTATTGGTTAGCTGGGTGACTAGTGTTGGCCGGCTGGGTGACTAGTATTGGCTGACTGGCTGGGTGACTAGTATTGGTTAGCTGGGTGACTAGTGTTGGCTGGCTGCCTGGGTGACTAGTGTTGGCTGGCTGGCTGGGTGACTAGTGTTGGCTGGCTGCCTGGGTGACTAGTGTTGGCTGGCTGCCTGGGTGACTAGTATTGGCTGGCTGGCTGGGTGACTAGTGTTGGCTGGCTGGGTGACTAGTATTGGCTGCCTGGGTGACTAGTATTGGCTGGCTGGCTGGGTGACTAGTGTTGGCTGGCTGCTTGGGTGACTAGTATTGGCTGGCTGGGTGACTAGTGTTGGCTGGCTGCCTGGGTGACTAGTGTTGGCTGGCTGGCTGGGTGACTTGTGTTGGCTGGCTGCTTGGGTGACTAGTATTGGCTGGCTGGGTGACTAGTGTTGGCTGGCTGGCTGGCTGACTAGTGTTGGCTGGTTGGCTGGGTGACTAGTGTTGGCTGGTTGGCTGGGTGACTAGTGTTGGCTGGCTGGGTGACTTGTGTTGGCTGGCTGACTGGCTGGGTGACTAGTGTTGGCTGGCTGGCTGGCTGGGTGACTAGTGTTGGCTGGCTGGGTGACTAGTATTGCCTGGCTGGCTGGGTGACTAGTGTTGCCTGGCTGGCTGGGTGACTAGTATTGGCTGGCTGGCTGGGTGACTAGTATTGGCTGGCTGGGTGACTAGTGTTGGCTGGCTGGCTGGGTGACTAGTGTTGGCTGGCTGACTGGGTGACTAGTGTTTGGCTGCCTGGGTGACTAGTGTTTGGCTGCCTGGGTGACTAGTGTTGGCTGGCTGGCTAGTTGGCTGACTAGTGTTGGCTGGCTGGCTAGTTGGTTGACTAGTGTTTGCTGGCTGGCTAGTTGGCTGACTAGTGTTGGCTGGCTGGCTAGTTGGCTGGCTAGTGTTGACTGGCTGTCATATGTGCCGAATACTGGGTGACTTGTGTTGGCTGGCTGCTTGGGTGACTAGTATTGGCTGGCTGGGTGACTAGTGTTGGCTGGCTGGCTGGCTGACTAGTGTTGGCTGGTTGACTAGTGTTGGCTGGCTGGGTGACTTGTGTTGGCTGGCTGACTGGCTGGGTGACTAGTGTTGGCTGGCTGGCTGGGTGACTAGTGTTGGCTGGCTGGGTGACTAGTATTGCCTGGCTGGCTGGGTGACTAGTGTTGCCTGGCTGGCTGGGTGACTAGTGTTGCCTGGCTGGCTGGGTGACTAGTATTGGCTGGCTGGCTGGGTGACTAGTATTGGCTGGCTGGGTGACTAGTGTTGGCTGGCTGGCTGGGTGACTAGTGTTGGCTGGCTGGCTGGGTGACTAGTGTTTGGCTGCCTGGGTGACTAGTGTTGGCTGGCTGGCTAGTTGGCTGACTAGTGTTGGCTGGCTGGCTAGTTGGCTGACTAGTGTTGGCTGGCTGGCTAGTTGGCTGACTAGTGTTGGCTGGCTGGCTAGTTGGCTGGCTAGTGTTGACTGGCTGTCATATGTGCCGAATACAACAGGTATAGACTTTACCCTGAAATGCTTACTTACGAGCCCTTATTCAACAATGCAGATTAGAACCAGGGACTGTAGTGACACCTCTTGCACTGAGATGCAGTGCCTTAGACCGCTGCGCCACTCAGGAGCCCACTACTGCCCCGTTGATGTGGATGGGTGTGTGCTCGGCCCTCCATGTCCTCTAGTCCTCGATCAGCTCCAGGTCTCTGACATCCTCCCTCTCATCGTCGTCGGTGATCAGGCCTACCACTGTCGTGTCATCAGCAAACTTGATAATGGTGTTGGAGTTGTGCGTTACCACACTGTCGTGTGTGAAGAGGGAGTACAGGAGGGGACCAAGCACACACCCCCGAGGGGCCCAAATGTTGAGGGTCATCGTGGCAGATGTGTTGTTACATACTGTTTTCCGAATGCCCCTGTGTAGCAGGAAGGTAAAAACCTACTGTTTTCACAACACCCCAGTGTAGCAGGAAGGTAAAAACCTACTGTTTTCACACCACCCCAGTGTAGCAGGAAGGTAAAAACCTACTGTTTTCACACCACCCCAGTGTAGCAGGAAGTTAAAAACCTACTGTTTTCACACCACCCCAGTGTAGCAGGAAGGTAAAAACCTACTGTTTCAAAACGCCCCAGTGTAGCAGGAAGTTAGAAACCTACTGTTTTCACAACGCCCCAGAGTAGCTCCCCTGTAAAGCCTTGCCTGCGGGCCTCAGAGAGGGGCCTAGACAGGGACGCATGGTGCTGGGAGAGAGGGATATTTATACACACAGGGTAGACCTTACACCAACCACCAATGGTAGAGAGGGAGAGTGTGTGTGTGCACTCACGTGTGTGTGTGTGTGCATGTGTGTGTGTGTGTATGCGTGTGTGTGTGTGTGCATGGGGGGAGGGGGGGGTAATGGAAGGGTGGATGGACAACTGAAAGGGAGGAAGAGTAGAAAGGAGAGATACTACTGAGGTCACCATCTAAACATCAACATACTACTGCTCCATACTGAGGTCACCATCTAAACATCAACATACTACTGCTCCATACTGAGGTCACCATCTAAACATCAACATACTACTGCTCCATACTGAGGTCACCATCTAAACATCAACATACTACTGCTCCATACTGAGGTCACCATCTAAACATCAACATACTACTGCTCCATACTGAGGTCACCATCTAAACATCAACATACTACTGCTCCATACTGAGGTCACCATCTAAACATCAACATACTACTGAGGTCACCATCTAAACATCAACATACTACTGAGGTCACCATCTAAACATCAACATACTACTGAGGTCACCATCTAAACATCAACATACTACTGCTCCATACTGAGGTCACCATCTAAACATCAACATACTACTGCTCCATACTGAGGTCACCATCTAAACATCAACATACTACTGCTCCATACTGAGGTCACCATCTAAACATCAACATACTACTGAGGTCACCATCTAAACATCAACATACTACTGCTCCATACTGAGGTCACCATCTAAACATCAACATACTACTGCTCCATACTGAGGTCACCATCTAAACATCAACATACTACTGAGGTCACCATCTAAACATCAACATACTACTGAGGTCACCATCTAAACATCAACATACTACTGAGGTCACCATCTAAACATCAACATACTACTGCTCCATACTGAGGTCACCATCTAAACATCAACATACTACTGCTCCATACTGAGGTCACCATCTAAACATCAACATACTACTGAGGTCACCATCTAAACATCAACATACTACTGAGGTCACCATCTAAACATCAACATACTACTGCTCCATACTGAGGTCACCATCTAAACATCAACATACTACTGAGGTCACCATCTAAACATCAACATACTACTGAGGTCACCATCTAAACATCAACATACTACTGAGGTCACCATCTAAACATCAACATACTACTGAGGTCACCATCTAAACATCAACATACTACTGAGGTCACCATCTAAACATCAACATACTACTGAGGTCACCATCTAAACATCAACATACTACTGAGGTCACCATCTAAACATCAACATACTACTGCTCCATACTGAGGTCACCATCTAAACATCAACATACTACTGAGGTCACCATCTAAACATCAACATACTACTGAGGTCACCATCTAAACATCAACATACTACTGAGGTCACCATCTAAACATCAACATACTACTGCTCCATACTGAGGTCACCATCTAAACATCAACATACTACTGAGGTCACCATCTAAACATCAACATACTACTGAGGTCACCATCTAAACATCAACATACTACTGAGGTCACCATCTAAACATCAACATACTACTGCTCCATACTGAGGTCACCATCTAAACATCAACATACTACTGAGGTCACCATCTAAACATCAACATACTACTGAGGTCACCATCTAAACATCAACATACTACTGAGGTCACCATCTAAACATCAACATACTACTGCTCCATACTGAGGTCACCATCTAAACATCAACATACTACTGAGGTCACCATCTAAACATCAACATACTACTGAGGTCACCATCTAAACATCAACATACTACTGAGGTCACCATCTAAACATCAACATACTACTGCTCCATACTGAGGTCACCATCTAAACATCAACATACTACTGCTCCATACTGAGGTCACCATCTAAACATCAACATACTACTGAGGTCACCATCTAAACATCAACATACTACTGCTCCATACTGAGGTCACCATCTAAACATCAACATACTACTGCTCCATACTGAGGTCACCATCTAAACATCAACATACTACTGCTCCATACTGAGGTCACCATCTAAACATCAACATACTACTGCTCCATACTGAGGTCACCATCTAAACATCAACATACTACTGCTCCATACTGAGGTCACCATCTAAACATCAACATACTACTGCTCCATACTGAGGTCACCATCTAAACATCAACATACTACTGAGGTCACCATCTAAACATCAACATACTACTGCTCCGTACTGAGGTCACCATCTAAACATCAACATACTACTGCTCCATACTGAGGTCCCCATCTAAACATCAACATACTACTGCTCCATACTGAGGTCACCATCTAAACATCAACATACTACTGCTCCATACTGAGGTCACCATCTAAACATCAACATACTACTGCTCCATACTGAGGTCACCATCTAAACATCAACATACTACTGGTCCATACTGAGGTCACCATCTAAACATCAACATACTACTGCTCCATACTGAGGTCACCATCTAAACATCAACATACTACTGCTCCATACTGAGGTCACCATCTAAACATCAACATACTACTGAGGTCACCATCTAAACATCAACATACTACTGCTCCATACTGAGGTCACCATCTACACATCAACATACTACTGCTCCATACTGAGGTCACCATCTAAACATCAACATACTACTGCTCCATACTGAGGTCACCATCTAAACATCAACATACTACTGCTCCATACTGAGGTCACCATCTAAACATCAACATACTACTGCTCCATACTGAGGTCACCATCTAAACATCAACATACTACTGCTCCATACTGAGGTCACCATCTAAACATCAACATACTACTGAGGTCACCATCTAAACATCAACATACTACTGCTCCATACTGAGGTCACCATCTAAACATCAACATACTACTGAGGTCACCATCTAAACATCAACATACTACTGCTCCATACTGAGGTCACCATCTAAACATCAACATACTACTGGTCCATACTGAGGTCACCATCTAATGCCCAGTTGGGTTGTCCCCCGCCATTGGATCATTTTGGTACAGCCCATCCCCCTGTTGGGTTGTCCCCCGCCATTAGATCATTTTGGTACAGCCCATCCCCCTGTTGGGTTGTCCCCCGCCATTGGATCATTTTGGTACAGCCCATCCCCCTGTTGGGTTGTCCCCCGCCATTGGATAATTTTGGTACAGCCCATCCCCCTGTTCTGATTATCAGCTGTTGTTGTCAAACACACGTGGGTCTGGAAACGATTCTCTTCCTCAATACTGTGCAGTGAATTCCCACTAGATGAAAAGCCTAAATGAGTATGACATCCTGGCATTTAATGCACAATTATAGAAATGACACTTTCTGTAAAACGTTCTATATGTGCACTCTACAATTTAACACAGCATTTCTACAGTAATAAAGTTACCCCTGTCTTCTTCCTACCTTCCCTGTGTGTGTGTGTGTGTGTGTGTGTGTGTGTGTGTGTCTCCAGGTAAGGCCAATGTGGATGTACAGTGGGATGAGGGCTCAGAGCAGACTGCCCCTGCTGTGCCAGTTCGCATCGTCTTCGTCTTGGTGGTCCATGGCAGAGCGTCTCGGCAGTTCCAACGCCTGTTCAAGGCCATCTACCATACCTCACACTATTACTATATACATGTAGACCAGGTATGACCATCTACCTTACCTCACACTACTACTATATACATGTAGACTACTACAGACCATCTACCATACCTCACACTACTACTATATACCTGTAGACCAGGTACGACCATCTACCATACCTCACACTACTACTATATACCTGTAGAATGCACTGTACATGCAGACCAGGTAAACCTGTAGACCAGGTAAACCTGTAGACCAGGTAAACATGCAGACCAGGTAAACCTGTAGACCAGGTAAACATGCAGACCAGGTAAACATGCAGACCAGATAAACATGCAGACCAGGTAAACATGTAGACCAGGTAAACCTGTAGACCAGGTAAACATGCAGACCAGGTAAACATGCAGACCAGGTAAACATGTAGACCAGGTAAACATGCAGACCAGGTAAACCTGTAGACCAGGTAAACATGCAGACCAGGTAAACATGTAGACCAGGTAAACATGCAGACCAGGTAAACCTGTAGACCAGGTAAACCTGTAGACCAGGTAAACATGCAGACCAGGTAAACATGCAGACCAGGTAAACCTGTAGACCAGGTAAACCTGTAGACCAGGTAAACATGCAGACCAGGTAAACATGTAGACCAGGTAAACATGCAGACCAGGTAAACATGCAGACCAGGTAAACCTGTAGACCAGGTAAACCTGTAGACCAGGTAAACATGCAGACCAGGTAAACATGTAGACCAGGTAAACATGCAGACCAGGTAAACATGTAGACCAGGTAAACATGTAGACCAGGTACACATGTAGACCAGGTACACATGTAGACCAGGTAAACATGCAGACCAGGTAAACATGCAGACCAGGTAAACCTGTAGACCAGGTAAACATGCAGACCAGGTAAACATGCAGACCAGGTAAACATGCAGACCAGGTAAACATGTAGACCAGGTAAACATGTAGACCAGGTACACATGTAGACCAGGTAAACCTGTAGACCAGGTAAACCTGTAGACCAGGTAAACATGCAGACCAGGTAAACATGTAGACCAGGTAAACATGTAGACCAGGTACACATGTAGACCAGGTAAACATGTAGACCAGGTAAACCTGTAGACCAGGTAAACATGTAGACCAGGTAAACATGTAGACCAGGTAAACATGCAGACCAGGTAAACATGCAGACCAGGTAAACATGCAGACCTGTAGATCAGGTACACATGCAGACCAGGTACATATGCAAACCAGGTAAACATGCAGACCAGGTAAACATGCAGACCTGTAGACCAGGTACACATGCAGACCAGGTAAACATGCAGACCAGGTAAACCTGTAGACCAGTTAAACATGCAGACCAGATAAACATGCAGACCTGTAGACCAGGTAAACATGCAGATCAGGTAAACATGCAGACCAGGTAAACCTGTAGACCAGTTAAACATGCAGACCAGGTAAACATGCAGACCTGTAGACCAGGTAAACATGCAGACCAGGTAAACATGCAGACCAGATAAACATGCAGACCTCTATTAATTTACCCACTACCTTTCTTCCCTTCCCCAGCGATCCAACTACCTCCACAGACAGGTGGGGGCTCTAGCGAGCCAGTACTCCAACGTCCGTGTTACTTCCTGGAGGATGTCCACCATTTGGGGCGGGGCGAGCCTGCTCACCATGTACCTGCGTTGCATGGACGACCTTCTCAAGATGGCCGACTGGAATTGGGACTTCTTCATCAACCTCAGTGCAGCCGACTACCCTATCAGGTGGGCATGGAGTGCTCTGGTCAAAAGTAGTGTACTATATAGGGAATAGGGCTCATAGGTCTCCAGTCTAAAGTAGTGCACTATATAGGGAATAGGGCCCATAGGGCTCTGGTCAAAAGTAGTGTGCTATATAGGGAATAGGGCTCATAGGTCTCCAGTCTAAAGTAGTGCACTATATAGGGAATAGGGCCCATAGGGCTCTGGTCAAAAGTAGTGTGCTATATAGGGAATAGGGCTCATAGGTCTCCAGTCTAAAGTAGTGCACTACATAGGGAATAGGGCCCACAAACACACACACACACACACACACACACACACAGAATTCCACATAATGGCGGAAGTTGGTCTGACAGAAGTTCCTGAGTCACTAAGTTCTCTCTACTTCCAACTGGATCTCTTATTGAAGTGAACCAATCCCATGAGCCCTGCGGCCCACTGGACAAAATCCATTCCCCGTCAATACCCAGTGATGACATCAGAGTTGACACGGATCCCAGCGTGCTGCGTTTGTGTGTGTGATCGATGAGTGACGCACAACGCGGACACATGTGCATGCGTGTGTGTGTGTGTGTGTCTGTATGTGTGAATATGTGTGTGTGTGTGTGTGCGTCTGTCTGTCTGTCTGTCTGTCTGTCAGCAGCTAGCAGAGACAGAGGGAAAGACTGGGATGGAGGGAGGAGGAGAGGAGGAAAAGGGAGGAGGAGAGGAGGGAAAAGGAGGAGGGGGAGAGAGGAGGGAAAGGGAGGAGGGGAGGAGGGAAAGGGAGGAGACACACACACACACACACACACACACGCAGAGGTTTGGATGCAGTGACATTGTGGCTTCACCTCTACTGCTTTTCAGCATAGGAAAATTCAATAGGACAGATGGCTGTGTGTGTTCATCTGTCTGTCTGTTCTTCAATTGGAGTTTCTCTCTCTTTCTCTCTCTCTCCCTCTCTCTCTCTCTCTCTCTTTCTTTAATCTCTCATTCACCATGCCATACATCTAACTAATTCTGTCTGCGTCAACTTCAGATTCACATCTGGTGTGTGTGCACGTGTGTGTGTAACCGTATCCTTATTGGCTGTCTCTGCCTAGCGTGTTAGCATTGTGCTCCAGCCTTGATAAGGTACTGTAATACTTGGCTAATGTGAGTGTTAATTAGCAAGCTAATGAAAGAGGCATTAGGAAAGTGTAATTGCTTTGAGAGTTTGGGACTCATGTTCTGTTCAGATGGGAGTAGAGGATTGAGTGCTGTTAGGCGTGTGTTTTGGGGGGAGTTGGGGACGGGGGGCTGTTGGGTGTGTGTGTGTGTGTGTGTGTGTGTGTGTGTGTGTGTGTTAGGTGCTGGGACGATACCAGAATCGAAAATGTAAAAAAATTCCACTGCAAAAATGAGAACGCGAATCAGGCCAAACTCTTTGGTCCTTGTATATAAACTATAGTGTGGTATATCTTGGGAAAAAATAAATAATTGTGACTATTTTCCATCAATAAGTAAATATAATCTCAGCGACTATTTAAGCAATAAACCAAACAACATTATAGCCCCTCCCCCACTAATAACTAGTGATTCCAGGTAAAAACAGCTGTGAGATTCTTACTTTTCCTCTGACACCAAAATGGGAGTGAATGCATTGAAGCACCACATTCATCTGGGATAACGTTGTAGGTTACACCGGGTAAGTATAAGAATATTTATCGGGGGGCCTCGCGAGTGGCGCAGCGGTCTAAGGCACTCCTCACCGTGTTTGAGGCGTCACTACAGACCCGGGTTCGATCCCAGGCTGTGTCACAGCCGGCACGTGACTGGGAGAACCATAAGGTGGCGCGCAATTGGCCCACCGTCATCCGGGTTAGGGGAGGGTTTGGCCGGCTGGGATTTCCTTGTCCTATCTCGCTCTAGCGACTCCTTGTGGTTGGCCTGGAAGCTGACTTCAGTCACCAGCTGGACAGTGTTACCTCCTACACATTGGTGTGGCTTTGGTGTGGCTGGCTTCTGGGTTAAGTGAGCAGTGTGTCAAGAAGCAGTGAGGCTTGGCAGGGTCATGTTTCAGAGGATTCACCTCTCCTGAGTCTGTAGGGGAGTTGCAGCGATGAGACAAGACTATAACTACCAACTACGAAAAAAGGAAATATTATTTGCCAGGGCATATTAGTTCATTATAAATCAATTTTTTACATGGGCTGTGGGAAGCTAATCAACTTTTAAATCACTTCAACTTCAAGATTGCCGTCTTGGTTTAGCTTGGCATTAAATAAACAGCCTATTTTTCATTAATAGCCAAATATAATCTCAGCGACTGTTCAAACAATAAACCAAACAACATTGTATCCGCGTTAGAAAACCCCCAAAATGCATTTTGTTTAGAAAGGATGCTCAAATATTCGGACTCCAGCCGAGAGCATGGGCCTCGATAAACCCTTTCATACCTACAGTGCCTGGTTAGCATCCAAGAGGTTGATTTGGAATTTTGGCCTGTGTTGATTGGCCGTGTGACTGATTGACAGCTGTCTGCTCTCCCCAGGACCAATGAGCAGCTGGTGGGCTTCCTGACAAAGTACCGGGACATGAACTTCATCAAATCCCACGGCAGAGACAACACACGGTGAGACACATGTAGATCTGTGTGTGTGTTTATCTGCTTGTGTGTGTATGTGTGTGTTCATCTGTGTGTGTGTTTGTGTGTGTGTTCATCTGCGTGTGTGTGTGTGTGTGTGTGTCCTTTCCAGGTTCATCCGTAAGCAGGGTCTGGACCGGCTCTTCTTCGAGTGTGACACACACATGTGGCGCCTAGGCGACCGCAAGATCCCAGAAGGCATTGCGGTGGACGGAGGTTCCGATTGGTTCCTTCTGAACCGCATGTTTGTGGATTACATCATCAACTCTGAAGATGAGCTGGTCGTCAGCATGAAGCGCTTCTACGCATACACACTGCTGCCTGCCGAGGTAACACACACACACACACACACACACACACACACACACACACACACACACACACACACACACACACATTCACACACATCTGTTGCACACACACACACACACTATGCAATCAGCACAAACTGCACACTACTGACTATCTAACATATCCCCCCCCCCCTCTCCCTCTCCCTCTCTTTCCAGTCGTTCTTCCACACAGTGCTAGAGAACAGTGCTCACTGTGAGAGTATGGTGGACAACAACCTGCGTATCACCAACTGGAACAGGAAGCTGGGCTGTAAGTGTCAATACAAACACATCGTAGACTGGTGCGGCTGCTCCCCCAATGACTTCAAATCTCCTGACCTGCCACGCTTTCAGGTGAGACACACACACGTACAACGCTCGCTCGCACGCACGCACACACACGCACACACACACACACACACACACAGGGCTGTAAATCTCAGTACATCTCTCTGCCAAGGGTATGAACCCAACTAGCTTAGCTCTAGCTGGCTAACTTCTATGAACCAGACTAGCTTAGCTCTAGCTGGCTAACTTCTATGAACCCAACTAGCTTAGCTCTAGCTGGCTAACTTCTATGAACCAGACTAGCTTAGCTCTAGCTGGCTAACTTCTATGAACCAGACTAGCTTAGCTCTAGCTGGCTAACTTCTATGAACCAGAATAATTTAGCTCTACCTGGCTAACTTCTATGAACCAGAATAACTTAGCTCTAGCTGGCTAACTTATATGAACCAGACTAGCTTAGCTCTAGCTGGCTAACTTCTATGAACCAGACTAGCTTAGCTCTAGCTGGCTAACTTCTATGAACCAGACTAGCTTAGCTCTAGCTGGCTAACCTCTATGAACCAGACTAGCTTAGCTCTAGCTGGCTAACTTCTATGAACCAGACTAGCTTAGCTCTAGCTGGCTAACTTCTATGAACCAGAATAACTTCGCTCTAGCTGGCTAACTTCTATGAACCAGAATAATTTAGCTCTAGCTGGCTAACTTCTATGAACCAGAATAGCAATGAGACAGCTGGCTAACTTCTATGAACCAGACTAGCTTAGCTCTAGCTGGCTAACTTCTATGAACCAGAATAGCAATGAGACAGCTGGCTAACTTCTATGAACCAGACTAGCTTAGCTCTAGCTGGCTAACTTCTATGAACCAGAATAACTTCGCTCTAGCTGGCTAACTTCTATGAACCAGAATAACTTAGCTCTAGCTGGCTAACTTCTATGAACCAGACTAGCTTAGCTCTAGCTGGCTAACTTCTATGAACCAGAATAACTTCGCTCTAGCTGGCTAACTTCTATGAACCAGACTAGCTTAGCTCTAGCTGGCTAACTTCTATGAACCAGAATAGCAATGAGACAGCTGGCTAACTTCTATGAACCAGACTAGCTTAGCTCTAGCTGGCTAACTTCTATGAACCAGAATAGCAATGAGACAGCTGGCTAACTTCTATGAACCAGAATAGCAATGAGACAGCTGGCTAACTTCTATGAACCAGACTAGCTTAGCTCTAGCTGGCTAACTTCTATGAACCAGAATAACTTAGCTCTAGCTGGCTAACTTCTATGAACCAGACTAGCTTAGCTCTAGCTGGCTAACTTCTATGAACCAGACTAGCTTAGCTCTAGCTGGCTAACTTCTATGAACCAGAATAACTTCGCTCTAGCTGGCTAACTTCTATGAACCAGAATAACTTAGCTCTAGCTGGCTAACTTCTATGAACCAGAATATCAATGAGACAGCTGGCTAGGTCTCACTGTGGCACAGCAAATGGACAAGAATAGCTTAACGTTCACAACTAAGTGCTCCTGTCTGTACTTACAGCCTGTGGTTACTTTATTCATCTAACAACTGTTCCAGGGCCAGCGGTGGTTGAGTTCCTGATGATATTGCTGATGACTTGGCCAGAGGAAACTGATTCTAAATCAGCAGTTCTGGGTCAGTGTGTGAGCGTGTGGTTTCTGTAGTGCCTTGTAGCTGGTGGTGTGTGATTGGCAGAGTTGTTATTATAATAATGTTGGGGTTGTTGGACTGTAGAGAGAGGTCTTATGTAGCCCTGACCGAAGGGAAGCACACACACACACACACACACACACAGGGGTTCTGAGGGTTTTCATTCGATTGAGTTTCCTGGACAGTGAGGTCGTCTTTAACTCTGAACCTCCCCCAGCTGAGTACCCCCCCCACGCCAGACTGTGCCACAGGTTCACGGGCACATAGAGCGAGAGAGAGAGAATCTGTCTCCAGTGTGGTAGTTGATCCTGTATTCTGTTGATTTTATGTTCTGCCTACAGTGATTGGCAGCGTGATTGGCAGTAGTGTGGGCCAATCACCAGTCAGCACCACAATGATGTTCTATGTAATTTACATTTTGGTTTCATTTGATGTGATGCTTGGCCCCGGAATAGAACCCAGCTTGTTCTGGAGCTAGTCAGTCCTCAGACGTGTATGTTTGTGTATAATGAACATTATGGAAAGAAGGTTTGTTGTGGTCCTTCCACCCGCATCCTCCACATCAGCCCTACAGTGAGTTATTAGTGAGATTCACAGTGCTAGCCAGGTTTAGGTAAACTGGTTTTTACTAGTGGTTTATTTTTATTATAATTACATGTAGGCCATACTTGGCAGCTAAAAACTTAAATCCATCATGACTGAAGGAAGTATTGATGGAGGAAGCTTCCATGCTGACTGAAGGAAGTATTGATGGAGGAAGCTCCCATGCTGACTGAAGGAAGTATTGATGGAGGAAGCTCCCATCTTGACTGAAGGAAGTATTGATGGAGGAAGTATTGATGGAGGAAGTATTGATGGAGGAAGCTTCCATGCTGACTGAAGGAAGTATTGATGGAGGAAGCTCCCATGCTGACTGAAGGAAGTATTGATGGAGGAAGCTCCCATCTTGACTGAAGGAAGTATTGATGGAGGAAGTATTGATGGAGGAAGTATTGATGGAGGAAGCTTCCATCCTGACTGAAGGAAGTATTGATGGAGGAAGTATTGATGGAGGAAGCTCCCATCTTGACTGAAGGAAGTATTGATGGAGGAAGCTTCCATCCTGACTGAAGGAAGTATTGATGGAGGAAGTATTGATGGAGGAAGCTCCCATCTTGACTGAAGGAAGTATTGATGGAGGAAGCTTCCATCCTGACTGAAGGAAGTATTGATGGAGGAAGTATTGATGGAGGAAGCTCCCATCTTGACTGAAGGAAGTATTGATGGAGGAAGTATTGATGGAGGAAGCTCCCATCCTGACTGAAGGAAGTATAGATAGAGGAAGCTTCCATCCTGACTGAAGGAAGTATTGATGGAGGAAGTATTGATGGAGGAAGCTCCCATCCTGACTGAAGGAAGTATTGATGGAGGAAGTATTGATGGAGGAAGCTTCCATCCTGACTGAAGGAAGTATTGATGGAGGAAGCTTCCATCCTGACTGAAGGAAGCATTGATGGAGGAAGTATTGATGGAGGAAGCTTCCATCCTGACTGAAGGAAGCATTGATGGAGGAAGTATTGATGGAGGAAGCTTCCATCCTGACTGAAGGAAGTATTGATGGAGGAAGTATTGATGGAGGAAGGAAGCATTGTGGGTAGCTGGTAGCCTAGCGGTTAAGGTCGTTGGGCCAGTAACTGCTGGTTCAAATTCTTGAGCCGACGAAGTGATCAATCTGTCGATGTAACCCTTGAGCAAGGCATTTAGCTTCTGATATTTCACTTATAATTCACTGTATCACAATTCCAGTGCGTCAGAAGTTTACATGCACTAAGTTGACTGTGCCTTTAAACAGCTTGGAAAATTCCAGAAAATGATGTCATGGCTTTAGAAGCTTCTGATAGGCTAATTGACATAATTTGAGTCAATTGGAGGTGTACCTGTGGATGTATTTCAAGGCCTACCTTCAAACTCCGTGCCTCTTTGCTTGACATCATGGGAAAATCAAAAGAAATCAGCCAAAACCTCAGAATTTTTTTTTCCAGACCTCCACACGTCTGGTTCATCCTTGGGAGTAATTTCCAAACGCCTGAAGGTACCAGGTTCATCTGTACAAACAATAGTACGCAAGTATAAACACCACTTATTAACAGGCAACACGCAGCCGTCATACTACTCAGGAAGGAGACGCGTTCTGTCTCCTAGAGATGAACGTACTTTGGTGCGAAAAGTAAATCAATTCCAGGACAACAGCAAATAACCTTCGTTGGTTATTACTGCATTGTCGGAACTAGAAGCATAAGCATTTCGCTACACTCGCATTAACATCTGCTAACCATGTGTACGTGCCAAATAAAATTGATTTGATTTGATTTGACAGCAAACAACCTTGTGATGATGCCGGAGGAAACAGGTACAAAAGTATATATATACACAGTAAAATGAGTCCTATATCGACATAACCTGAAAGGCCGCTCAGCAAGAAGCCACTGCTCCAAAACCGCCATAAAAAAGTCAGACTATACGGTTTGCAACTGCACATGGGGACAAATATCACACTTTTTGGAGAAATGTCCTCTGGTCTGATGAAACAAAAATAGAACTGTTTAGCCATAATGACCATTGTTATGTTTGGAGGAAAAAGGGGGAGGATTGCAAGCCGAAGAACACCATCCCAACCATGAAGCACGAGGGTGGCAGCATACCCAAGCATACTTCCAAAGTTGTTGCAAAATGGCTTAAGGACAACAAAGTCAAGGTATTGGAGTGGCCATCACAAAGCCCTGACCTAAATCCTATAGAAAATTTGTGGGCAGAACTGAAAAAGTGTGTGCGAGCAAGGAGGCCTACAAACCTGACTCAGTTACACCAGCTCTGTCAGGAGGAATGGGACAAAATTCACCCAACTTATTATGGGAAGCTTGTGGAAGGCTACCCGAAATGTTTGACCCAAGTTAAACAATTTAAAGGCAATGCTACCAAATACTAATTGAGTGTATGTAAACTTCTGACCCACTGGGAATGTGATTAAATAAATAAAAGCTGAAATAAATAATTCTCTCTACTATTATTCTGACATTTCACATTCTTAACATAAAGTGGTGATCCTAACTGACCTCAGACAGGGAATTTTTACTAGGATTAAATGTCAGGAATTGTGAAAAACTGAGTTTAAATATATTTGGCTAAGGTGTATGTAAACTTCCGACTTCAACTGTATGTATCTATGGCAGATACGCCCTAGTTATGACATTGTGACATCATCAACCCGTGACCATCTGTACCCCCTACATCAGACAGTACCACATACACATAGATAAACATATACTCTCTTCCTCCTCCATCCTCTCTCCCCTTTCACTCTACCATCCCTCTGTCCCCTTCTATCTCTTTCATTCTCTCCCTCTCCCTCCCTCCCTCTCTCTCTCTCTCTCTCTCTCCCTCCCTCCCTCCCTCCCTCCTTCCCCCACAGCAAACGTCCAGGCCTACGTTTTTCGCCCGTAAATTTGAGGCTAGCGTGAACCAGGAGATTGTTACCCAACTGGACAGCTTCCTGTTTGGCCCTTATCCACAGGTGGGTGGAACACACAGAGTACACACAACATACACACACACACACACACACAACATACACACACACACACACAACATACACACACAGACACACAACGTACACACAGTACATACACACACCGTACACATACACACAATGTACACACACTCAGAGTACACAAACACAACACACACACACACAGAGTACACACACACTGATCCCTCTCCTCCAGGAGACCCCAGGGTTCTACTATAACACTGATCCCTCTCCTCCAGGAGACCCCAGGGTTCTACTATAACACTGATCCCTCACCTCCAGGAGACCCTAGGGTTCTACTATAACACTGATTCCTCTCCTCCAGGAGACCCCAGGGTTCTACTATAACACTGATTCCTCTCCTCCAGGAGTCCCCAGGGTTCTACTATA
The DNA here is from genome assembly GCF_057628025.1 of Oncorhynchus mykiss. NCBI lineage: Eukaryota > Metazoa > Chordata > Actinopteri > Salmoniformes > Salmonidae > Oncorhynchus > Oncorhynchus mykiss. The sequence continues at coordinate 77,594,696 of NC_143034.1, read as the reverse complement.
ACACTGATTCCTCTCCTCCAGGAGTCCCCCGGGTTCTACTATAACACTGCTCTTCCAGGAGTCCCCAGGGTTCTACTATAACACTGCTCCTCCAGGAGACCCCAGGGTTCTACTATAAAACTGATTCCTCTCCTCAGGAGTCCCCAGGGTTCTACTAATACACTGCTCCTCCAGGAGACCCCAGGGTTCTACTATAACACTGATTCCTCTCCTCCAGGAGACCCCAGGGCTCCAGTCGTACTGGGAGAATGTGTACGATGAGACGGACAGCGTTGCCAGCCTATCAGACAGCCAGCTCACTCACTACCACGCCTTCACACGCATGGGCCTATCACGGGCCGCCACGTCACTGCAGGGCCACCCTGACAACAACAGCTGCAGGTCAGTACGGAAGGTGTGGAGGTGTGTGTGTGTGTGTGTGTGTGTGTGTGTGTGTGTGTGTGTGTGTGTGTGTGTGTGTGTGTGTGTGTGTGTGTGTGTGGGCCTGTGTGTGTACGTCAGTGAATAACTAGCAGAGACCAGATCTCACCATTACCAGGCTAGGAGCTAGGTTTTATCTAGCAGAGACCAGATCTCATCATTACCAGGCTAGGAGCTAAGTTTTATCTAGCGGAGGAGACCAGATCTCACCATTACCAGGCTAGGAGCTAGGTTTTATCTAGCGGAGGAGACCAGATCTCACCATTACCAGGCTAGGAACTAGGTTTTATCTAGCGGAGGAGACCAGATCTCACCATTACCAGGCTAGGAGCTAGGTTTTATCTAGCAGAGACCAGATCTCACCATTACCAGGCTAGGAGCTAGGTTTTATCTAGCAGAGACCAGATCTCATCATTACCAGGCTAGGAGCTAGGTTTTATCTAGCGGAGGAGGCCAGATCTCATCATTACCAGGCTAGGAGCTAGGTTTTATCTAGCGGAGGAGACCAGATCTCATCATTACCAGGCTAGGAGCTAGGTTTTATCTAGCAGAGACCAGATCTCATCATTACCAGGCTAGGAGCTAGGTTTTATCTAGCGGAGGAGACCAGATCTCACCATTACCAGGCTAGGAGCTAGGTTTTATCTAGCGGAGGAGACCAGATCTCACCATTACCAGGCTAGGAACTAGGTTTTATCTAGCGGAGGAGACCAGATCTCATCATTACCAGGCTAGGAGCTAGGTTTTAACTAGCAGAGACCAGATCTCATCATTACCAGGCTAGGAGCTAGGTTTTATCTAGCGGAGGAGACCAGATCTCATCATTACCAGGCTAGGAGCTAGGTTTTATCTAGCAGAGGAAACCAGATCTCACCTTTACCAGGCTAGGAGCTAGGTTTTATCTAGCAGAGACCAGATCTCATCATTACCAGGCTAGGAGCTAGGTTTTATCTAGCGGAGGAGACCAGATCTCATCATTACCAGGCTAGGAGCTAGGTTTTATCTAGCAGAGACCAGATCTCACCATTACCAGGCTAGGAGCTAGGTTTTAACTAGCGGAGGAGACCAGATCTCATCATTACTAGGCTAGGTTTAATCTAGCAGAGACCAGATCTCATCATTACCAGGCTAGGAGCTAGGTTTTAACTAGCAGAGTCTGTCTGCCTGTCTGTCTGTCTGTCTGTCTGTCTGTCTGTCTGTCTGTCTGTCTGTCTGTCTGTCTGTCTGTCTGTCTGTCTGTCTGTCTGTCTGTCTGTCTGTCTGTCTGTCTGTCTGTGTCTGTCTGTGTCTGTGTCTGTGTCTGTGTCTGTGTCTGTGTCTGTGTCTGTGTCTGTGTCTGTGTCTGTGTCTGTGTCTGTGTCTGTGTCTGTGTCTGTGTCTGTCTGTCTGTCTGTCTGTCTGTCTGTCTGTCTGTCTGTCTGTCTGTCTGTCTGTCTGTCTGTCTGTCTGTCTGCATAGGTGTGTGTGTGTGTGTGTGTGTGTGTGTGTGCGTGCGTGCGTGCGTGGGTATGTTGCAAGAGTTCCAAATCAAATATGGAGAATAACTTGTTACATTTAGACAAACAGGCCTCAGTCTCTCAGACTGGCTTTTTCCAGCCATGTAAGTCAGGGGGGGGAGAGGACGGTGTGTGTGTGTGTGTGTGTGTGTGTGCAGGTTATGGGTGGAGTGTGTACACAAGCACAAGGAGACACTTGTTGCTGGTTGGGTGTGTATCAGAAGTGGGGGGCCAATATGTGTGTGTGGGGGGGGTTGAGAGTAGAGTGATCTCTCTGTTCCTTACCAGCTCCTGTGACTGAAGCCCAGTTTGTTCTGACGTGTGTTTGAGTACCATCGAGTGGGTATGACTGTGTCTGTGGACATTTCTAATCAAATCAAACTTTATTTGCCACACGCGCCGAATACAACAAGTGTAGACTTTACTGTGAAATGCTTACTGACAAGCCCTTAACCAACAGTGTAGACCTTACAGTGAAATGCTGACTGACAAGCCCTTAACCAACAGTGTAGACCTTACAGTGAAATGCTTTACTGACAAGCCCTTAACCAACAGTGTAGACCTCACAGTGAAATGCTGACTGACAAGCCCTTAACCAACAGTGTAGACCTCACAGTGAAATGCTTTACTGACAAGCCCTTAACCAACAGTGTAGACCTCACAGTGAAATGCTTTACTGACAAGCCCTTAACCAACAGTGTAGACCTTACTGTGAAATGTTGACTTACAAGCCCTTAACCAACAGTGTAGACCTTACTGTGAAATGTTGACTTACAAGCCCTTAACCAACAGTGTAGACCTTACTGTGAAATGCTGACTGACAAGCCCTTAACCAACAGTGTAGACCTCACAGTGAAATGCTGACTGACAAGCCCTTAACCAACAGTGTAGACCTCACAGTGAAATGCTTTACTGACAAGCCCTTAACCAACAGTGTAGACCTTACAGTGAAATGCTTTACTGACAAGCCCTTAACCAACAGTGTAGACCTCACAGTGAAATGCTTACTGACAAGCCCTTAACCAACAGTGTAGACCTCACAGTGAAATGCTTTACTGACAAGCCCTTAACCAACAGTGCAGTTCAACGAAGGGGGTACCGGTACTGAGTCAGTGTGGAGGTTATATACAGGGGTACCGGTACTGAGTCAATGTGGAGGTTATATACAGGGGTACCGGTACTGAGTCAATGTGGAGGTTATATACAGGGGGTACCGGTACTGAGTCAATGTGGAGGTTATATACAGGGGGTACCGGTACTGAGTCAATGTGGAGGTTATATACAGGGGGTACCGGTACTGAGTCAGTGTGGAGGCTATATACAGGGGGTATCGGTACTGAGTCAGTGTGGAGGCTATATACAGGGGGTACCGGTACAGAGTCAGTGTGGAGGTTATATACAGGGGGTACCGGTACAGAGTCAATGTGGAGGCTATATACAGGGGGTACCAGTACAGAGTCAATGTGGAGGTTATATACAGGGGGTACCGGTACTGAGTCAATGTGGAGACTATATACAGGGGGTACCGGTACAGAGTCAGTGTGGAGGCTATATACAGGGGGTACCGGTACAGAGTCAGTGTGGAGGCTATATACAGGGGGTACCGGTACAGAGTCAGTGTGGAGGTTATATACAGGGGGTACCGGTACAGAGTCAGTGTGGAGGTTATATACAGGGGGTACCGGTACAGAGTCAATGTGGAGGCTATATACAGGGGGTACCGGTACTGAGTCAGTGTGGAGGCTATATACAGGGGGTACCGGTACAGAGTCAGTGTGGAGGTTATATACAGGGGGTACCGGTACAGAGTCAATGTGGAGGCTATATACAGGGGGTACCGGTACAGAGTCAATGTGGAGGCTATATACAGGGGGTTCTGGTACAGAGTCAATGTGGAGACTATATACAGGGGGTACCGGTACAGAGTCAATGTGGAGGCTATATACAGGGGGGTACCGGTACAGAGTCAATGTGGAGGCTATATACAGGGGGTACCGGTACAGAGTCAATGTGGAGGTTATATACAGGGGGTACCGGTACAGAGTCAATGTGGAGGCTATATACAGGGGGTACCAGTACAGAGTCAATGTGGAGGTTATATACAGGGGGTACCGGTACTGAGTCAGTGTGGAGGCTATATACAGGGGGTACCGGTACTGAGTCAGTGTGGAGGCTATATACAGGGGGTACCGGTACAGAGTCAATGTGGAGGTTATATACAGGGGGTACCAGTACAGAGTCAATGTGGAGGCTATATACAGGGGGTACCAGTACAGAGTCAATGTGGAGGTTATATACAGGGGGTACCGGTACTGAGTCAGTGTGGAGGCTATATACAGGGGGTACCGGTACTGAGTCAGTGTGGAGGTTATATACAGGGGGTACCGGTACTGAGTCAGTGTGGAGGCTATATACAGGGGGTACCGGTACTGAGTCAGTGTGGAGGCTATATACAGGGGGTACCAGTACTGAGTCAGTGTGGAGGCTATATACAGGGGGTACCGGTACAGAGTCAATGTGGAGGTTATATACAGGGGGTACCAGTACAGAGTCAATGTGGAGGTTATATACAGGGGGTACCGGTACTGAGTCAGTGTGGAGGCTATATACAGGGGGTACCGGTACTGAGTCAGTGTGGAGGTTATATACAGGGGGTAGCGGTACTGAGTCAGTGTGGAGGCTATATACAGGGGGCACCGGTACCGAGTCAGTGTGGAGGCTATATACAGGGGGCACCGGTACCGAGTCAGTGTGGAGGCTATATACAGGGTAATACGGTACAGAGTCAGTGTGGAGGTTATATACAGGGGGTACCGGTACTGAGTCAGTGTGGAGGCTATATACAGGGTATTACGGTACAGAGTCAGTGTGGAGGCTATATACAGGGGGTACCGGTACTGAGTCAGTGTGGAGGTTATATACAGGGGGTACCGGTACTGAGTCAGTGTGGAGGCTATATACAGGGGGTACCGGTACTGAGTCAGTGTGGAGGCTATATACAGGGGGTACCGGTACTGAGTCAGTGTGGAGGCTATATACAGGGGGCACCGGTACAGAGTCAATGTGGAGGCTATATACAGGGTCTACCGGTACTGAGTCAGTGTGGAGGCTATATCCAGGAGGTACCGGTACTGAGTCAGTGTGGAGGCTATATACAGGGGGCTCCGGTACTGAGTCAGTGTGGAGGTTCTATACAGGGGGTACCGGTACTGAGTCAGTGTGGAGGCTATATACAGGGGGTACCAGTACAGAGCCAGTGTGGAGGCTATATACAGGGGGTACTGGTACTGAGTCAGTGTGGAGGCTATATACAGGGGGTACCAGTACAGAGTCAATGTGGAGGCTATATACAGGGGGTACCGGTACTGAGTCAGTGTGGAGGCTATATACAGGGGGTACTGGTACTGAGTCAGTGTGGAGGCTATATACAGGGGGTAACAGTACTGAGTGTGGAGGCTATATACAGGGGGTACCGGTACTGAGTCAGTGTGGATGCTATATACAGGGGGTACTGGTACTGAGTCAGTGTGGAGGCTATATACAGGGGGTACCAGTACTGAGTCAGTGTGGAGGCTATATACAGGGGGTACCGGTACTGAGTCAGTGTGGATGCTATATACAGGGGGTACCAGTACTGAGTCAGTGTGGAGGCTATATACAGGGGGTACCGGTACTGAGTCAGTGTGGATGCTATATACAGGGGGTACCGGTACTGAGTCAGTGTGGAGGCTATATACAGGGGGTACCGGTACTGAGTCAGTGTGGAGGTTATATACAGGGGGTACCAGTACTGAGTCAGTGTGGAGGTTATATACAGGGGGTACCAGTACTGAGTCAGTGTGGAGGCTATATACAGGGGGTACCGGTACTGAGTCAGTGTGGAGGTTATATACAGGGGGTACCAGTACTGAGTCAGTGTACCCCACAGGTTAGTTGAGGTAATTTGTACATGTAGGTGGGGGCGAAGTGACATTTCCGTGGATGGCTGTACATTTGGGTGAAGATCTGTGTACATTTGGGTGGAGATCTGTGGATATTTGGGTGGATGTCTGTGGATATTTGGGTGTGTAATTGTACTGTTTGTGTATATTTGGGGTTTCCCAGGTATATCCCCAGGGGCCACCCGGTGTCTGTCCATTTGTACTTCCTGTCAGACGTGTTCCAAGGCTACCTGGTTCGTCAACATGCTAGTAACCTAGCAACCAGCCAGCTAGAGACTCTAGAGACTTGGGTCTCCCATAGCAACCACTTCACCCTGGCCCCGGCAACCAACACACTCAACAGACTACAGTTTGCAGAGGTGAGACATGCACGCCCGCACGTACACACACACACACACTTTAAATGTAACCTATCCCTGGTACCTGGGAGAGAGAGAGAGATGGTGGTTCTGTCCCTGCTGATACAGGATTTGGTACCTGAGAGAGAGAGAGAGGTGGTTCTGTCCCTGCTGAAACAGGCTCTGGTACCTGAGAGAGAGAGAGAGAGAGAGATTGTGGTTCTGTCCCTGCTGAAACAGGCTTTGGTACCTGAGAGAGAGTCAGAGAGATGGTGGTTCTGTCCCCACTGAAACAGGCTTTGGTACCTGAGAGAGAGAGAGAGAGAGAGAGAGATGGTGGTTCTGTCCTTGCTGAAACAGGCTTTGGTACCTGAGAGAGAGAGAGAGAGAGATGGTGGTTCTGTCCCCACTGAAACAGGCTTTGGTACCTGAGAGAGAGAGAGAGAGAGATGGTGGTTCTGTCCTTGCTGAAACAGGCTTTGGTACCTGAGAGAGAGAGAGAGAGAGAGATGGTGGTTCTGTCCCCACTGAAACAGGCTTTGGTACCTGAGAGAGAGAGAGAGATGGTGGTTCTGTCCTTGCTGAAACAGGCTTTGGTACCTGAGAGAGAGAGAGAGAGAGAGAGAGAGAGAGAGAGAGAGAGAGAGAGAGATGGTGGTTCTGTCCTTGCTGAAACAGGCTTTGGTACCTGAGAGAGAGAGAGAGATGGTGGTTCTGTCCCCGCTGAAACAGGCTTTGGTACCTGAGAGAGAGAGATGGTGGTTCTGTCCCCGCTGAAACAGGCTTTGGTACCTGAGAGAGAGAGAGATGGTGGTTCTGTCCCCGCTGAAACAGGCTTTGGTACCTGAGAGAGAGAGAGATGGTGGTTCTGTCCCGCTGAAACAGGCTTTGGTACCTGAGAGAGAGAGAGAGAGAGAGAGAGAGAGAGAGAGAGAGATGGTGGTTCTGTCCCTGCTGAAACAGGCTTTGGTACCTGAGAGAGAGAGAGAGAGAGAGAGAGAGATGGTGGTTCTGTCCTTGCTGAAACAGGCTTTGGTACCTGAGAGAGAGAGAGATGGTGGTTCTGTCCCCACTGAAACAGGCTCTGAGTCACTATTTGTTAAGTGTCTTTATTGTCAGGTTGCTGCAGGTTGCTGCTGCCCCCTGGGGATGACATGTGGTACTGGATGTGTCCTGTCACGCTGTCGCTGGAACACTAATTTAATTACCATTTGTTAATTAACAGGGAAGTCGTTAAAAAAAATCAAGTAGTGCACAGGCTGCCATTCAGGGGACTTAGACTCCACCTGGTTATCCTGCTGGAAATCCTTCACACGATTCTCTCTCTCTCTCTACAGTATCTCTGTTTTCATTCAAATCAACCCTCTGTTTCTTGATCTCTCTCTATCTCTTTCTCTGTCCTCCCTCTCCTCCCCTCAGGTGGGTACAGACTGGGACGCCAAAGAGAGAATCTTCAGGAACTTCGGAAGCCTCCTGGGCCCCACGGAGGAGCCGGTTGCCATGCAACGCTGGGGCCGTGGACAGAACGTCACGGTAACCGTGGTCTGGGTGGACCCCACCAACGTCATAGCCGCCACGTACGACATCCTGGTGGACGGCGGGACAGAGTACACACACTACCGGCCCCCGTTAACCGTGCCGTTACGACCCGGCGTGTGGACGCTGCGTGTGTTGCATCACTGGAACCTGCTGGCCTCCACCAGCTTTGTGGTTTCACCTCTGGAGCACCACGGCCAGCAGCCTATACGCCAGGGTAAACACACACACACACACACACACATACTGGACTGAGGACTAGAACCTGGACACCTCGATATACATCACCTGGAACACACTAATACACACCAAACCACACACATTCACAACCTATACGCCAGGGTAAACACACACACCAAACCACACACACACACATTCACAGCCTATCCTGTAACACCTATATGGAATTTAAATAATTGGTATCTCCCTTTCGCCCCTCCCTCCCCTCCCCCCCCACCCCTCCTCTCCTTCCTTCCTTCCCCCCACCCCTCCTCTCCTCTCCTCTCCTTCCTTCCTTCCTCCCCCCCACCCCTCCTCTCCTTCCTTCCTCCCCCCCCACCCCTCCCCTCCTCTCCTTCCTTCCTTCCCCCCCCACCCCACCCCTCCCCTCCTCTCCTTCCTTCCTTCCTTCCCCCCCCTACCCCTCCCCTCCTCTCCTTCCTTCCTTCCTTCCTTCCCCCCCCCACCCCTCCTCTCCTCTCCTCTCCTTCCTTCCTTCCTCCCCCCCACCCCTCCTCTCCTTCCTCCCCCCCCCCCACCCCTCCTCCCTCTCTCTCTAGAAGACACAGTGAAGCTCCACAGCGGGCCGGTCCGTAACTCCTACATGGATCAGAGTTTCCACGGCCTCAACCCCATCCTCAACCTCCCAGTGCACCTGGGACAGGTGGAGGAGGCGGAGTTTAAAGCATCACTGACAGGGGCGGAGCTCCAGAGCTGGGTGGACCATCTCCTGGCAGGGGTGTGGTCCGCAGCGGACGTGTGTTCTCAGGGTCCTAGCTCCTGTCCCGTTATGCAGCGGTGTCGGGAGACGGGATGGAGCGCGCTCAGTCCCGACCCCAAGTCTGATCTGGGTCCCCCCAGAGGGAACGGACGGATTAGGTAGCACCGTCGCCACGGCTACTGCTACAGCCAACCAATGGCTTGGAGGATGAGCTGACGGGAAACGTTTTAGTGTGTGGTGAGATGGTCTGCCATGGCGTAACTCAGGAGCCAGGTAGGAAAGAAGGTTAGAAGAAAAAGGCTGTGGACTGAAACCAAGAAGAAATGAGATCAGGAGCAGAGTCATCCTCTTCAGCATCAGGTGGCGCCACCTTCTGTCTCGGAGGCTAAACTGACTGATTAGTTGAATTTGATTTATTTATTGATTGTTGTGTGGCACCCTTTTCCCTATATAGTGCACTACTTTAGACCAAAGCCCTAAGGGGAGTAGGGTGCCATTTGGGACAAATACTCATGCCTGGAGAAGAGGATGGAGGAACACGACACCGTTCTCTGAAAGGAGATGGAGGAACACGACACCGTTCTCTGAAAGGAGATGGAGGAACATGACACCGTTCTCTGAAAGGAGATGGAGGAACACGACACCGTTCTCTGAAAGGAGATGGAGGAACACGACACCGTTCTCTGAAAGGAGATGGAGGAACACGACACCGTTCTCTGAAAGGAGATGGAGGAACACGACACTGTTCTCTGAAAGGAGATGGAGGAACACGACACCGTTCTCTGAAAGGAGATGGAGGAACACGACACTGTTCTCTGAAAGGAGATGGAGGGACACGACACCGTTCTCTGAAAGGAAGGAGAGGACTAAAAGGAGAGGAAGACCAGGAGAGAGGAGTGAAAATACCTCCATATTCTCATTTATTCTCCTCTGAGCCCCTACTGAACTCATTTGGACTGAGTGTGTGTGTGTGTGAATGTGTGTGTGTGCGAGCGAGCGTGTGTGGGTTTTCTTCAGTGCCATGTCTGTATCTCTGCAGGTTATCGTGTGAGAGAGAGACCAGACCTCAGCTCTGCTGGATCACAAAGGGGGTGCATCACGATAACATCTCCTTTCTCCTGAAGTGTACACTCGTTCACTACTTCCCACAAATCTAAAAGCATTGGATTGGGAGAGCCGTAGTGGGAGTTTCCACCATGTTTCTGATACCAGTCATTTCCTTTTCAACCAGTGACAGGAAGTGAAGACACGGTGGAGGAAGGAGAGATAATTGGCATGTACAGTAGCCAGGGATGGTATTCATCTCCCTGTTTATCCTGTAGAACTCTCTACCCTTCATGTGCTTTACATGTGACAGAGTACAATTCTAAGTTAACTATTTATTCAAGTTTATATTATATTAATGAAATAGTTTTTTGTTGTTGTCAATGACTGATGTTTACATTCGGCATCCTATTCCCTACATACTGTCTATGGACGCTGGTCAAAAGTAGTAGGGAATATGATGCTGTTTGAGGCGATCATGCTGGGGGGGGGCAGAGAACCTGCTGTCTTGATTTCCAAAGACCCTCAACCCCCTGTTGTCATGACATCAGACATGTTGTTCTGTTCGGGGCTCCATCTCAATACTCTAAAGAGGCTTGTCTTCCCCTATCCTCTTGCTTCCTCCGGGAAAGGAGCTTAATAACAGGGATACGTAGGCAATGAGACCTGCTAGCATGCTAGCAGATAGCGCAACGCCTGGAAGTCTATGGGTAACGCTAGTTAGCATCGGTTCGCAAAACTACCTGCAGCACACCATGTGTGTCTTGGAGTCCTTCTTGGGTGGGCAGAGCTGACACCTCTTCCTCTTACTTGCCCCGGTGGCGGGGGCAGCGAGTGGGGCAGCGGCGGGCCCCTCGCGCTGTTGATCACGAGCCGCCGTAGCACTCTGTAGGACTTTGACAAGTGCTGACGCCTCTTCAGTGAGGGGGAGATGCTGCCTTCTTTGGATCAGCGGCTTCACAAGTGCCTTTCCCAGCTGCTCCAGGAACACCCTGCGCTTGTTCCGCTTGCGAGGCATCCAGTCAGGCTTGATCTCTCGCCATATGACAAAGGCGTTGTAGGAGGACACGTCGAGGATGTTGTGGAAGACGAGCAGGGGCCAGCGGGCAGTCATCCGTCTGCAGCTGTAGGTGCTGACCACCTTGTCTAGGTTGTCCACGCCGCCCTTGTTGCAGTTGTAGTCTAGGATGAGGGCCGGTTTCCTGTCGCAGCGATCGCTAATGTGGCCCTCTGTGTGCAGCGTGCTCAAAAGTAGCACGTTCTTGTTTCTCTTTGCCAGGTAGGACACCAGAGTGGTGGTGGGCGTGAAACCTGGAGGACAGGACCTGTCTGCCCCTGGACTCGAGCAGCGCGGGCGGGAGCTCGGCCTTGTTCTTTCTCACCGTGCCCACCATGGTGAGGTTCCTCTCGAGGAGCCGCTGGCCCAGTTCGTAGGAGGTGAAGAAGTTGTCGCAGGTGACGTTGCGACCGCTCAGTCCCGTTGTCAGATCGAGGACAACGCGCATCCCCTGGTTCTTCTCGGGGCCTCCGCTGGCCGCCTTGCTGGTGTACACTTGCATCTTCCAAGCGTAGCTGGACTTGGCATCGCAGGCCACCCACGACTTGATGCCTTATTTCGCCGGCTTGCTGGGGATGTACTGACGGAAAGGACAGCAGCCTTTTGGAAAGTTGCTCGTCCACCATCACGTCGGGCCCCGGGTTGTAGAGGGCCGGCAGCCGCGCCTCCCACAGGTCCCGGACCTCCCGTATGGCTGCGAGTTTGTCCGTGGCGAGTCTGGCGGGTCTCGACTGGCGGTCGTTGAATCGCAGCAGCCTCGAGTACCTGTGAAAGACCTTGAGCGGCATGGTGGCTCGGAACACGGTCCTGTCGCTCTCTGCGTCCCACAGGCTTGCCGCGGCCTCGCCTCGGGACCTGTAGACGCCCGCTAGGATCAGCAGCCCTACGTAGGCGCGCAGATCCGTGGCGTCCATGGGTCGCCAGCCGTCGCCGTATTTTCTGGCCCCGTGCAGGTTCGTCATTTCCACAATTATCCTTTCTATCGCCGGTGTGACAAAAAGGTGGAAGGCGGACTCGATGTCGCGGGCCTGGGTCGCGGCATAGGCCGTGGGGCCCGGAGTCTGGTCCGGCCCGGCGTGGCAGATTGCGAGGGCCCCGCGGTGGTGGCCGTAGGCCACGGGGGACCACTTGATTTTGCCATTTTTCGACAGCAACGGCGTCTCCCGTTGGTCCGGGGCCAAGGAGATCTCTTCCTCGCGTCGGTCCTCGGGTGCTTCCTCGGGCGCTTCCTCGGGCTCTTCCTCAGAAGAGGGAGAAGAAGCATCGTCGACCTCGCGGCGCTCGGGGTTGTATTCCTCCCCGTCTTCGTCTTCCGAAACCTCTTCCTCCTCCTCCTGGCAATCTGAGTCTTCTTGGTCCACGCTGGACAAGATCTGTTCTAGAACCTGCGCGGCCGTAAAACATACAGCCATGGCCGCTCGGCTCCACTGATCGGGTCCGCTGAACGGTGGGGAAGAGGGCACTTGGCACGGGTGGGGAGCCGGTCACTTTGTGTGTGTGTGTGTGTGTGTGTGTGTGTGTGTGTGTGTGTGTGTGTGTGTGTGTGTGTGTGTGTGAATGCCGCTGACAATATTAGTATCCTCTCTACGTAGGGCCGGCCGGCCGGCTTATGCGGGAGACCGAGACCCGAAAATGCATGAGGCTCGCTTGCGCGCTTGTGTGTAGCCGTGTGCAGTTGACCCACCCCACCACTCGGCTGCTCTCTAGCACACAGCGAAGCACGTATGGACCTGTGTAGCGGCTGGCTGGGTCGCTCTGACCCACGAGCGCAGAGCGCAGAGCGGGGGGAGCCGGGCACAACCTCGCCACACTCGCAGACACTCTACAGAGCACAGAGCGCGAGCCCTGGATACACAGGGCCTGGGTCGCTCTGACCCACGAGCGCAGAGAGCAGAGCACAACTATAACACTTGGCTGCTCTCTAGCACACAGCGGGGCATGTCCGGACCTGTGTAGTGGCTGGCTGGGTCCCTCTGACCCAAGAGCGCAGAGCGGGGAGCCAGGCACAACCTCGCCACACTCGCAGACACTCTACTACACTCAACGGCACACGCCTCGCCAGTGGCTGGCAGGTTCGCTCTGACCCGTGAGCGCAGAGAGCAGAGCGCAGAGCGGGGGAGCCGGGCACAATCTCGCCACACTCGCAGACTCTCTACTACACTCAACGGCACACGCCTCGCCAGTGGCTGGCAGGTTCGCTCTGACCCGTGAGTGCAGAGAGCAGAGCGCAGAGCGGGGGAGCCGGGCACAACCTCGCCACACTCGCAGACTCTCTACTACACTCAACGGCACACGCCTCGCCAGTGGCTGGCAGGTTCGCTCTGACCCGTGAGCGCAGAGAGCAGAGCGCAGAGCGGGGGAGCCGGGCACAACCTCGCCACACTCGCAGACTCTCTACTACACTCAACGGCACACGCCTCGCCAGTGGCTGGCACAGTCGCTCTGACTCGCCAGCGCAGAGCGGGAGCCCTGGAAACACAGGGCCTGGGTCGCTCTGACCCGCGAGCACAGAAAGGGGAGCCCTCCACACACAGGACCTGGGTCACCCTGACCCCAGGACCACGGGAGGGTTAAGGAAAAGAAGTGAGGAGAGGAGCTTGAGGAGAGGAGGCGAGGAAGCCTCTGTAGACTATTGAGATGCAACCCTATGACTGTGGTCTACTGCCACCCACAGGCTACATCCCAAATGGAATCCTATTGTATATATACTACTGTTGACCTGAAAACTATGGGCCCTTTTCCCTATATTGTACATTACTTGACCAGAGTCCTACCTTGTACAGTCAGTAGCCGGTTAGACAGTCAGTAACATTATAGACAGGATCACTGGGTCTGGATGTAACATTATAGACAGGATCACTGGGTCTGGATGTAACATAGACAGGATCACTGGGTCTGGATGCAACATTATAGACAGGATCACTGGGTCTGAATGTTACATTATAGACAGGATCACTGGGTCTGGATGTAACAGACAGGATCACTGGGTCTGGATGTAACAGACAGGATCACTGGGTCTGGATGTAACAGACAGGATCACTGGGTCTGGATGTAACATTATAGACAGGATCACTGGGTCTGGATGTTACATTATAGACAGGATCACTGGGTCTGGATGTTACATTATAGACAGGATCACTGGGTCTGGATGTTACATTATAGACAGGATCACTGGGTCTGGATGTGACAGACAGGATCACTGGGTCTGGATGTGACAGACAGGATCACTGGGTCTGGATGTAACAGACAGGATCACTGGGTCTGGATGTAACAGACAGGATCACTGGGTCTGGATGTAACATAGACAGGATCACTGGGTCTGGATGTAACAGACAGGATCACTGGGTCTAGATGTAACAGACAGGATCACTGGGTCTGGATGTAACATTATAGACAGGATCACTGGGTCTGGCTGTAACAGACAGGATCACTGGGTCTGGATGTAACAGACAGGATCACTGGGTCTAGATGTAACAGACAGGATCACTGGGTCTGGATGTAACATTATAGACAGGATCACTGGGTCTGGATGTAACACATGTACAGTCAGCGATGTCACATGACCTTTAAAAAGCCTTGATCTTCTCACTTTTGACCTCAAGAGTATACATGGCTACGATTGGCAAAACCCCAAAGAACATTGAGCCAGTGAGACGTCTGGTCCTGAGGCACCCTCTCCGCAGGGCGGGGCCAACAAGCAGGCCAGGCTGTCTGGTTTCAACACACCCTAAAAGGCCTTTCACTGCTGGGACCAACCGACATGGCTAACCTTCAATGAAATACGCTCTTGTGTGATGAGCAACCTTGCTTGGGCTTTAGCTCAACAGGCTAACACAGTTTTGCAGCGCACAGTCGACCCAGGTTCAAACCCACACTGACCTCAGAAAAAAACACTGTTGCTTAGTTACCTCGTGTCCATGGGAACGATTCAACTTTTAATTTACAGTTTCAGTCGCAGACATTTTTAAAAGGTAGACTGAGCTAACTGACGTTACGCCACGAGCAGCACCCGCAGATATTGAGATGAGCGAGATGCAACACTTCTCTCTCACACCAGTCACACAATCTGCGCATGTGCACAGGTTTGCTTCACGCTGTTCACAGCCCGGTAGCCAGGGGACCAAAACAGCGGACAAGTTGAGCATCACGCTTCAACACTCTCAAGTTTGAGCCGCTGTGCCGTTTACTTTCTGCATGTACGTCATATTGCTGAGTCTACCTTTAAATTAAACGTATTTAATAAAATATTCCACAGATGTTTTTTTATGATGTACAATAGCTATTTTAGTATGAATTATTTAAAAAAAATAAAAATACAAAAAATGTAAATAAATATGTATTTTGTGACGTTATATGTTTTTTAAAGTACAGTTTATAACATTAAGTTATGGAAAAGTGTCTAACAGAATGGATGGAGAAAAGGGCTTTATATTAGTTCCAATGGCTCCATATTCCCTATATAGTACACTACTGTTGACCAGGGCCTATAGGGCCCTATTCCCTATATAGTACCCTACTGTTGACCAGGTCCTATAGGGCCCTATTCCCTATATAGTACACCACTGTTGACCAGGACGTATAGGGCTCTGATTGAAAGTAGTATGCTGTATAGGGAATCATTTGGGTTCGCAGACTCAGTACTACAAGTCACGTGACTGTTTTAAAGAGCCCTGTAAGATGTTATGATAACGTTGTGACTATGTTGTCTGGCCGTTATGATAGTGGTGACATGACATCAGCTCAACGTTGGTTAGCCTCTCTTTCTTTCGCTCAGTAATGTTTTTGTTCTACAGTCTCTACATCGCTCTACTCTCCTTTGCTCTTCCTTTCTGCACTCTCCCCTCTCTCTTCCTCCCCCTCTCTTCGCCACCCACACCCTCCCTATTTCTCTGATGGGGTGGTGGGCTGTGCCTTAGCTGTTCTCCTGTCTAAGGGCTCTCTATTCAATCTATATCGCTGAAGTTCAGCGTTTACAGTGCGATTGAAATGTAAAGGCAATGTTCGTTAGCTGAGACTGCATTCCCGGTAAATTCTGCACATGTTGGCTCAATCAGGAAATTATCTTCACGTTTCTATGGAGCAATCTGTAAGGCTTCGGCTTCAGACTGACTAGAGCCCTCAGGGTTTGGGATTCAATCAAAGACGCATTCCGTCTGCGGAGAAAGCATTTGCGGTAAACGCTACGAATGTTGTGGCTCAAGCGTAATTTACCTGTAAAAGTTCAAGTGCAGTGAGCTTGTGGACAACGCGGCCGGAGTTCATTCTCAACCTTCTGTCTGTGACAAACAAACACTTCTGATGTTGTTGATGCCTTCTGGATTCACTTGTGGTTGGTGTCTACATTTTGAAATAAATTAAGGAAATAAGACCGTTTGTCATCTTGATTTCAGTCAGTCAGTCAGCCAATCAGTGAGCCAGTTATTTAATCAGTCAGTCAGCCAATCAGTGAGCCAGTTATTTAATCAGTCAGTAAGTCAGTTATGTAATCAGTCAGCCAGACAGTTATTTAATCAGTCAGTCAGTTATTTAATCAGCCAGTCAGTTATTTAATCAGTCAGTCAGCCAGTCAGTTATTTAATCAGCCAGTCAGACAGTCAGTTATTTAATCAGTCAGTCAGACAGTCAGTTATTTAATCAGTCAGTCAGACAGTCAGTTATTTAATCAGTCAGCCAGTAAATTATTTAATCAGTCAGTCAGACAGTCAGTTATTTAATCAGTCAGCCAGTAAATTATTTAATCAGTCAGACAGCCAGTCAGTTATTTAATCAGCCAGTCAGTTATGTAATCAGTCAGCCAGTCAGTTATTTAATCAGCCAGCCAGTCAGTTATTTAATCAGCCAGCCAGTCAGTTATTTAATCAGTCAGTCACACAGCCAGTTATTTAATCAGTCAGTCAGACAGCCAGTTATTTAATCAGCCAGTCAGTTATTTAATCAGACAGTCAGTTATTTAATCAGTCAGTCAGTTAGTCCTTTTCTTATGTCGTGTTGAGTCTCTACATCTCGTTCACCCAACCAGACAATGTTTCAAGATAACAGGTTTGTTCTGACATCAAGTTGACATGTTCACACGAGCACCAAGGCAGGCACACACACACACACACACACACACACACACACACACACACACACACACACACACACACACACACAGAATGGGTGACTCCACTGTGTAGACGGACATGTTGGTCCTTTGAAGAGCTCTCACCAGTGTCTCCTATACACCTGTCAGTTAAGACTATGATCACAGGACAGATGAAAGGATTTTAACTTCAAAGAGGGCGAGCCACAACCGGTCACTGGTCTTAGGGAGAGAGAGAACACATGCAGAAATACTCCTTCGCTCCCGAAGTGTACACTCCTTCACTACTTCCCACACATCTAAATGGCAAATGGGCTAGTGGGAGTTTCCACTATGTTTCTGATACCAGTCGTCTCCTTTCAAACCAGAGAAGGGAAGTGAACAAGTGCACACTTCAGGAGATGTTATTGGGACGGACGACAGGAGGGACGGACGCTGCCTCACTAACTCATTCACTAGGGGAACAAGAGGTCTGAGCGCACGCACGCACACACACACAGTGACTAGTGTAAACTCTGATGTGGTAGTCTGTGGTAGACAAGGCTCACATCACTGTCTGTCATTATCATCTTTTCAGAAGCAAGCAAATGGTACACTACTCCTAGTGGGACCACACCCTTTACTAGACTCCTAGTGGGACCACACCCTTTACTAGACTCCTAGTGCGGGGGACACCCTTTACTATAGACACCTAGTGGGACCACACCCTTTACTAGACTCCTAGTGGGACCACACCCTTTACTAGACTCCTAGTGGGACCACACCCTTTACTAGACTCCTAGTGGGACAACACCCTTTACTAGACTCCTAGTGGGACAACACCCTTTACTAGACTCCTAGTGGGACCACACCCTTTACTAGACTCCTAGTGGGACCACACCCTTTACTAGACTCCTAGTGGGGGGACACCCTTTACTAGACTCATAGTGGGACCACGCCCTTTACTAGACTCCTAGTGGGACCACACCCTTTACTAGACTCCTAGTGGGACCACACCCTTTACTAGACTCATAGTGGGGGGACACACCCTTTACTAGACTCCTAGTGGGGGAGGCACACCCTTTACTAGACTCCTAGTGGGGGACACACCCTTTACTAGACTCCTAGTGGCGGGGGCACACCCTTTACTAGACTCCTAGTGGGGGGGACACCCTTTACTATAGACACCTAGTGGTGGGACCACACCCTTTACTAGACTCCTAGTGGGACCACACCCTTTACTAGACTCCTAGTGGGACCACACCCTTTACTAGACTCCTAGTGGGGGGACACACCCTTTACTAGACTCCTATTGGGACCACACCCTTTACTAGACTCCTAGTGGGACCACACCCTTTACTAGACTCCTAGTGGGACCACACCCTTTACTAGACTCCTAGTGGGACCACACCCTTTACTAGACTCCTAGTGGGACCACACCCTTTACTAGACTCCTAGTGGGACCACACCCTTTACTAGACTCCTAGTGGGACCACACCCTTTACTAGACTCCTAGTGGGACCACACCCTTTACTAGACTCCTAGTGGGACCACACCCTTTACTATAGACACCTAGTGGTGGGACCACACCCTTTACTATAGACACCTAGTGGTGGGACCACACCCTTTACTAGACTCCTAGTGGGACCACACCCTTTACTAGACTCCTAGTGGGACCACACCCTTTACTAGACTCCTAGTGGGGGGACACACCCTTTACTAGACTCCTATTGGGACCACACCCTTTACTAGACTCCTAGTGGGACCACACCCTTTACTAGACTCCTAGTGGGACCACACCCTTTGCTAGACTCCTAGTGGGACCACACCCTTTGCTAGACTCCTAGTGGGACCACACCCTTTACTAGACTCCTAGTGGGACCACACCCTTTACTAGACTCCTAGTGGGACCACACCCTTTACTAGACTCCTAGTGGGACCACACCCTTTACTAGACTCCTAGTGGGACCACACCCTTTACTAGACTCCTAGTGGGGGGACACCCTTTACTAGACTCATAGTGGGACCACACCCTTTACTAGACTCCTAGTGGGACCACACCCTTTACTAGACTCCTAGTGGGACCACACCCTTTACTAGACTCCTAGTGGGGGGACACACCCTTTACTAGACTCCTAGTGGGGGAGGCACACCCTTTACTAGACTCCTAGTGGGGGACACACCCTTTACTAGACTCCTAGTGGCGGGGGCACACCCTTTACTAGACTCCTAGTGGGGGGGACACCCTTTACTATAGACACCTAGTGGTGGGACCACACCCTTTACTAGACTCCTAGTGGGACCACACCCTTTACTAGACTCCTAGTGGGACCACACCCTTTACTAGACTCCTAGTGGGGGGACACACCCTTTACTAGACTCCTATTGGGGGGGGGGGCACCCTTTACAAGACTCCTAGTGGGGCCACACCCTTTACTAGACTCCTAGTGGGACCACACCCTTTACTAGACTCCTAGTGGGGGACACACATCCATTACTAAACTCCTATTGGGGAGGCACACCCTTTACTAGACTCCTAGTGGGGCCACACCCTTTACTAGACTCCTAGTGGGGGGACACCCTTTACTAGACTCCGAGTGGGACCACACCCTTTACTAGACTCCTAGTGGGGGACACACATCCTTTACTAGACTCCTATTGGGGAGGCACACGCTTTACTAGGAGTCTAGTGGGGCCACACCCTTTACTAGACTCCTAGTGGGGGGACACCCTTTACTAGACTCCGAGTGGGACCACACCCTTTACTAGACTCCTAGTGGGACCACACCCTTTACTAGACTCCTAGTGGGACCACCCTTTACTAGACTCCTAGTGGGACCACACCCTTTACTAGACTCCTAGTGGGGACACACCCTTTACTAGACTGCTAGTGGGACCACACCCTTTACTAGACTCCTAGTGGGGGAGGCACGCCCTTTACTAGACTCCTATTGGGACCACACCCTTTACTAGACTCCTATTGGGGGGGGGCACCCTTTACAAGACTCCTAGTGGGGCCACACCCTTTACTAGACTCCTAGTGGGACCACACCTATTACTAGACTCCTAGTGGGGGGGGGGGGGCACCCTTTACTAGACTCGTAGTGGGACCACACCCTTTACTAGACTCCTAGTGGGACCACACCCTTTGCTAGACTCCTAGTGGGACCACACCCTTTACTAGACTCCTAGTGGGACCACACCCTTTACTAGACTCCTAGTGGGACCACACCCTTTACTAGACTCCTAGTGGGACCACACCCTTTACTAGACTCCTAGTGGGGGGACACCCTTTACTAGACTCCTAGTGGGGGGACACACCCTTTACTAGACTCCTAGTGGGGGAGGCACACCCTTTACTAGACTCCTAGTGGGGGACACACCCTTTACTAGACTCCTAGTGGCGGGGGCACACCCTTTACTAGACTCCTAGTGGGGGGGACACCCTTTACTATAGACACCTAGTGGTGGGACCACACCCTTTACTAGACTCCTAGTGGGACCACACCCTTTACTAGACTCCTAGTGGGACCACACCCTTTACTAGACTTCTAGTGGCACCACACCCTTTACTAGACTCCTAGTGGGACCACACCCTTTACTAGACTCATAGTGGGGGGACACACCCTTTACTAGACTCATAGTGGGGGGACACACCCTTTACTAGACTCCTAGTGGGGGAGGCACACCCTTTACTAGACTCCTAGTGGGGGACACACCCTTTACTAGACTCCTAGTGGCGGGGGCACACCCTTTACTAGACTCCTAGTGGGGGGGACACCCTTTACTATAGACACCTAGTGGTGGGACCACACCCTTTACTAGACTCCTAGTGGGACCACACCCTTTACTAGACTCCTAGTGGGACCACACCCTTTACTAGACTCCTAGTGGGGGGACACACCCTTTACTAGACTCCTATTGGGACCACACCCTTTACTAGACTCCTAGTGGGACCACACCCTTTACTAGACTCCTAGTGGGACCACACCCTTTACTAGACTCCTAGTGGGACCACACCCTTTACTAGACTCCTAGTGGGACCACACCCTTTACTAGACTCCTAGTGGGACCACACCCTTTACTAGACTCCTAGTGGGACCACACCCTTTACTATAGACACCTAGTGGTGGGACCACACCCTTTACTATAGACACCTAGTGGTGGGACCACACCCTTTACTAGACTCCTAGTGGGACCACACCCTTTACTAGACTCCTAGTGGGACCACACCCTTTACTAGACTCCTAGTGGGGGGACACACCCTTTACTAGACTCCTATTGGGACCACACCCTTTACTAGACTCCTAGTGGGACCACACCCTTTACTAGACTCCTAGTGGGACCACACCCTTTGCTAGACTCCTAGTGGGACCACACCCTTTACTAGACTCCTAGTGGGACCACACCCTTTACTAGACTCCTAGTGGGACCACACCCTTTACTAGACTCCTAGTGGGACCACACCCTTTACTAGACTCCTAGTGGGACCACACCCTTTACTAGACTCCTAGTGGGGGGACAGACCCTTTACTAGACTCCTAGTGGGGGAGGCACACCCTTTACTAGACTCCTAGTGGGGGACACACCCTTTACTAGACTCCTAGTGGCGGGGGCACACCCTTTACTAGACTCCTAGTGGGGGGGACACCCTTTACTATAGACACCTAGTGGTGGGACTACACCCTTTACTAGACTCCTAGTGGGACCACACCCTTTACTAGACTCCTAGTGGGACCACACCCTTTACTAGACTCCTAGTGGGGGGACACACCCTTTACTAGACTCCTATTGGGGGGGGGGCACCCTTTACAAGACTCCTAGTGGGGCCACACCCTTTACTAGACTCCTAGTGGGACCACACCCTTTACTAGACTCCTAGTGGGGGACACACATCCATTACTAAACTCCTATTGGGGAGGCACACCCTTTACTAGACTCCTAGTGGGGCCACACCCTTTACTAGACTCCTAGTGGGGGGACACCCTTTACTAGACTCCGAGTGGGACCACACCCTTTACTAGACTCCTAGTGGGGGACACACATCCTTTACTAGACTCCTATTGGGGAGGCACACGCTTTACTAGGAGTCTAGTGGGGCCACACCCTTTACTAGACTCCTAGTGGGGGGACACCCTTTACTAGACTCCGAGTGGGACCACACCCTTTACTAGACTCCTAGTGGGACCACACCCTTTACTAGACTCCTAGTGGGACCACACCCTTTACTAGACTCCTAGTGGGACCACACCCTTTACTAGACTCCTAGTGGGGACACACCCTTTACTAGACTGCTAGTGGGACCACACCCTTTACTAGACTGCTAGTGGGACCACACCCTTTACTAGACTCCTAGTGGGGGAAGCACGCCCTTTACTAGACTCCTATTGGGACCACACCCTTTACTAGACTCCTATTGGGGGGGGGCACCCTTTACAAGACTCCTAGTGGGGCCACACCCTTTACTAGACTCCTAGTGGGACCACACCTATTACTAGACTCCTAGTGGGGGGGGGGGGGGGGCACCCTTTACTAGACTCCTAGTGGGACCACACCCTTTACTAGACTCCTAGTGGGACCACACCCTTTGCTAGACTCCTAGTGGGACCACACCCTTTACTAGACTCCTAGTGGGACCACACCCTTTACTAGACTCCTAGTGGGACCACACCCTTTACTAGACTCCTAGTGGGACCACACCCTTTACTAGACTCCTAGTGGGGGGACACCCTTTACTAGACTCATAGTGGGACCACACCCTTTACTAGACTCCTAGTGGGACCACACCCTTTACTAGACTCCTAGTGGGACCACACCCTTTACTAGACTCCTAGTGGGGGGACACACCCTTTACTAGACTCCTAGTGGGGGAGGCACACCCTTTACTAGACTCCTAGTGGGGGACACACCCTTTACTAGACTCCTAGTGGCGGGGGCACACCCTTTACTAGACTCCTAGTGGGGGGGGACACCCTTTACTATAGACACCTAGTGGTGGGACCACACCCTTTACTAGACTCCTAGTGGGACCACACCCTTTACTAGACTCCTAGTGGGACCACACCCTTTACTAGACTCCTAGTGGGGGGACACACCCTTTACTAGACTCCTATTGGGGGGGGGGGGGCACCCTTTACAAGACTCCTAGTGGGGCCACACCCTTTACTAGACTCCTAGTGGGGGACACACATCCATTACTAAACTCCTATTGGGGAGGCACACCCTTTACTAGACTCCTAGTGGGGCCACACCCTTTACTAGACTCCTAGTGGGGGGACACCCTTTACTAGACTCCGAGTGGGACCACACCCTTTACTAGACTCCTATTGGGGAGGCACACCCTTTACTAGGAGTCTAGTGGGGCCACACCCTTTACTAGACTCCTAGTGGGGGGACACCCTTTACTAGACTCCGAGTGGGACCACACCCTTTACTAGACTCCTAGTGGGACCACACCCTTTACTAGACTCCTAGTGGGACCACACCCTTTACTAGACTCCTAGTGGGACCACACCCTTTACTAGACTCCTAGTGGGGACACACCCTTTACTAGACTGCTAGTGGGACCACACCCTTTACTAGACTGCTAGTGGGACCACACCCTTTACTAGACTCCTAGTGGGGGAGGCACGCCCTTTACTAGACTCCTATTGGGACCACACCCTTTATTAGACTCCTATTGGGGGGGGGCACCCTTTACAAGACTCCTAGTGGGGCCACACCCTTTACTAGACTCCTAGTGGGACCACACCTATTACTAGACTCCTAGTGGGGGGGGGGGGGGCACCCTTTACTAGACTCCTAGTGGGACCACACCCTTTACTAGACTCCTAGTGGGGGACACACATCCTTTACTAGACTCCTATTGGGGAGGCACACCCTTTACTAGACTCCTAGTGGGGCCACACCCTTTACTAGACTCCGAGTGGGACCACACCCTTTACTAGACTCCTAGTGGGACCACACCCTTTACTAGACTCCTAGTGGCGGGGGCACACCCTTTACTAGACTCCTAGTGGGACCACACCCTTTACTAGACTCCTAGTGGGACCACACCCTTTACTAGACTCCTAGTGGCGGGGGCACACCCTTTACTAGACTCCTAGTGGGACCACACCCTTTACTAGACTCCTAGTGGGGGGGGGCACACCCTTTACTAGACTCCTAGTGGGGGAGGCACGCCCTTTACTAGACTCCTAGTGGGACCACAAGCTTTACTAGACTCCTAGTGGGGCCACACCCTTTACTAGACTCCTAGTGGGACCACACCTATTACTAGACTCCTAGTGGGGGGGGGGGGGCACCCTTTACTAGACTCCTAGTGGGACCACACCCTTTACTAGACTCCTAGTGGGACCACACCCTTTACTAGACTCCTAGTGGGGGACACACATCCTTTACTAGACTCCTATTGGGGAGGCACACCCTTTACTAGACTCCTAGTGGGGGGACACCCTTTACTAGACTCCGAGTGGGACCACACCCTTTACTAGACTCCTAGTGGGACCACACCCTTTACTAGACTCCTAGTGGGACCACACCCTTTACTAGACTCCTAGTGGGGGGACACACCCTTTACTAGACTCCTAGTGGGGGAGGCACACCCTTTACTAGACTCCTAGTGGGGGACACACCCTTTACTAGACTCCTAGTGGCGGGGGCACACCCTTTACTAGACTCCTAGTGGCGGGGGCACACCCTTTACTAGACTCCTAGTGGGGGGGGACACCCTTTACTAGACTCCTAGTGGGACCACACCCTTTACTAGACTCCTAGTGGGGACACACCCTTTACTAGACTGCTAGTGGGACCACACCCTTTACTAGATTCCTAGTGGGGACACACCCTTTACTAGACTCTGAGGGGGGGGGCACACCCTTAACTAGACTGTGAGTGGGGGGGGGGGGGGCACACCCTTTACTAGACTCCTAGTGGGGCCACACCCTTTACTAGACTCCTAGTGGGACCACACCTATTACTAGACTCCTAGTGGGGGGGGACACCCTTTACTAGACTCCTAGTGGGACCACACCCTTTACTAGACTCCTAGTGGGGGGGGACACATCCTTTACTAGACTCCTATTGGGGGGGCACACCCTTTACTAGACTGCTAGTGGGACCACACCCTTTACTAGACTCCTATTGGGGGGGGCACCCTTTACTAGACTCCTAGTGGGGCCACACCCTTTACTAGACTCCTAGTGGGACCACACCTATTACTAGACTCCTAGTGGGGGGGGGGACACCCTTTACTAGACTCCTAGTGGGACCACACCCTTTACTAGACTCCTAGTGGGGGGGACACACCCTTTACTAGACTCCTATTGGGGGGGCACACCCTTTACTAGACTCCTAGTGGGGCCACACCCTTTACTAGACTCCTAGTGGGGACACACCCTTTACTAGACTGCTAGTGGGACCACACCCTTTACTAGACTCCTAGTGAGGACACACACTTTACTAGACTCTGAGTGGGGGGGCACACCCTTTACTAGACTCCTAGTGGGGACCACACCCTTTACTAGACTCCTAGTGGGGGGACCACACCCTTTACTAGACTCCTAGTGGGGGGACCACACCCTTTACAAGACTCCTAGTGGGGGGACCACACCCTTTACAAGACTCCTAGTGGGGGGACACACCCTTTACTAGACTCCTAGTGGGGGGGACACACCCTTTACTAGACTCCTAGTGGGGGGGACACAGATTTTTACCTTGTTAGCCCGGGGACTAGGCTACCTGCCGCCCCTACACTCTAACCACTAGGCTACCTGCCGCCCCTACACTCTAACCACTAGGCTACCTGCCGCCCCTACACTAACCACTAGGCTACCTGCCGCCCCTACACTCTAACCACTAGGCTACCTGCCGCTTCTACACTCTAACCACTAGGCTACCTGCCGCCCCTACACTCTAACCACTAGGCTACCTGCCGCCCCTACACTCTAACCACTAGGCTACCTGCCGCCCCTACACTCTAACCACTAGGCTACCCTGCCGCCCCTACACTCTAACCACTAGGCTACCTGCCGCCCCTACACTAACCACTAGGCTACCTGCCGCCCCTACACTCTACCCACTAGGCTTCCTGCCACCTCTACACTCTAACCACTAGGCTACCCTGCCGCTCCGGACTCATTAATAATTGAATGTTATGATACTACACAGCTTGTAGAACCAAAACATACCACCGCCTCTGCTCAACAAACTCGAACACAAATCAATTTGGGGGTGCTGCAGTTTGTGAATTCGTTTGTGCATATTACCCTCACAGCAGTCAAGCCTCTGTAACGACTCGACGGAATACCTTGGCAATCTAGTCAGGCCGTACCTAGACCTCCTTCCACAAGGTATCAATAAATAATATCCTCTGTATGTATGGCAACCACAAATGTACATTGCTTAAAGCCACTTTTACAAATGACGACACCAATAAGCCCCTTATTGTGAACGAGAGGCTTATAGAATCATTTCATCATTCACCTGTAGGGGGGTCCTGCGTGCTCTGGGCATTACTGACTCGCAAGAAATTAGTCGAAAGAGGAGTTATTTTATTTATTTAAATGAGTCAAAGATCAGAGTCTGTAAAAAGAGCCAAACTTCCCCTCACTACAATGCAAAATATTTCCCACAAACAGAACACTGGTGGGGTTTCTCTCCAGTGTGAATTTTCTGGTGAACTTTAAGAGAACCCAACGACATAAAGAAATCTCCACAAACAGAACACGGATGCCTTCTTTCTTCATGTGTGGTCCTCACGTGGTCTCTCAGGGTTTTCGTCGTTGGGAAGCGTTTGCCACAATCGCTGCAGAGGCACGATGGATTCTCTGGTTGGTCGGTCTCTGGTTTCTCTCCCAAGTAAAGATGTTTTTGTTCATTTGATGACATAAGGGAACTGACACAAAGAGGACACTTATATGGATTCTCTCCTTTGTGAGTTCTCATATGCCTCGTCAGAACCGTCTTGTTTTGGAAACATTTGCCACACGCTTTGCAGGTATATGATTTCTCCCCTGTGTGCATTCTCATGTGCAGTCTCAGGCTAATGTTATGACTGAAACATTTGCTACATTCTTTGCAGCTATTAGATTTCTCCCCTGTGTGCGTCATCATGTGTTTAACCAGGAGAGATTTGATGGGGAAACGTTTGTTGCATTGAGTACATCCGTGAAGATTCTCTCCACCACTGTGAGTCATCATATGCAGTCTCAGGCTAATTTTATGACGGAAACATTTACCGCATTCCTGGCAACAAAACGATTTCTCTCCTGTGTGAATTTTCATGTGCATTCTCAGGTTACTGTTAACAGAAAAACATTTGCCACATTCTTCGCAGCTGTACGGTTTCACCCCTGTGTGAGTTCTCATGTGCAGTCTCAGGCTAATGTTATGACTGAAACATCTGTCACATTCGCTACAGCTAAAAGGTTTCTCCCCTGTGTGCGTTCTCATGTGTTTAACCAGTTCTGACTTGACAGGGAAGCGTTTGTTGCATTGTGTGCATCCGTGCGGTTTCTCTCCACTGTGAGTTCTCTCGTGGCGTTTTAGAATGGTTGTTGAAGTAAAGCACTTTTCACACACGGAACACTTAAAAGGTTTCTCCCCTGTGTGAGTCCTCACGTGCTCTTCTAAGCCCGTCTTTGTCCTGTAGCACTTGACACAATCATTGCAGCGATACGATTTCTCGTCGGTGTGAATTTTCTTGTGTTGTTTAAGGTTGTACTTTGATTTAAAGTGTTTTCCACATGTTGGACACTGGTATCGTTGATCTTCAGTGTGAATTCTCTGATGTTTCTTTAGCTCTTTCCCTGATTTAAAGTGTTTTTCACATGTCGGACACTGAAACGGTTTCTCTCCCGTGTGAATTCTCTGATGAATCTCTAGCTCTTTCGCTGATTTAAAGTGTTTTCCACATGTCGGACACTGAAACGGTTTCTCTCCCGTGTGAATTCTCTGGTGAATCTCTAGCTCTTTCGCTGATTTAAAGTGTTTTCCACATGTCGGACACTGACTGGATTTCTCTACGTTGTGGCATCTCATATGAGTTTTCAGATGGTTTGGTAGTTTAAAAGGTTTACTGCACACGTGGCACGTAGGCGATTCCTCCTCTGTGTGATTCTTCATATGTTTCTTCCATTGTTGCAACAAGTTAAACGATTGGCCACATTTCTTGCAGTGATGATTACTTTCTGTTGAGTGAATTCTCTGATGCGTTTTTAAACCGCCTCGTGTCTTATAGCGTTTACCACACACAGGACATTTGAACGGCTTCCTGTTTGTGTGAGACTTCAACGGTTCTTTCAGCTCACTGGTTGTCTTGGCCTCAGTGCAGACTTGAGAGCTTTGTCCTTTCTCTGCCTGTGTCCTCCTTGATTTGAGGGTCTTTGACACAGGCTCCTCGCTCTCATCCTCATCCACACTTACAATGATTTCACTGTGAGCTGCAGAACAGTCTGGATTTACTGCAGAGAGGAGCAGAGAGTCACTGGTTGGTTCTGATACTCTGTAGTCCTCTCCATTAGGTTCTGTTTGGATCTGTTCAGTTGTGTTGGTGGGTAGAGAGTCCCTCTCTCTCTCTCGGTCCTGATCAGAGTACTTTTCCACACAGGGAGGAGCAGTAAATATGAACTCTACAACATCTGTGGAATCAGACTCAAGTCTGGGAAGCTGCATTTCCTCCTGACTCGTCCCGAGTTCCTCCTGACTCGTCCCGAGTTCCTCCTGACTCGTCCCGAGTTCCTCCTGTTCCTCTTTAATCTGTGAGGGCTCTGTGTCCTGCTGCCCCAGACTAGGGCTCCACTCCTGCTCACAGTGCTGCTGCTCAGGGGGAACCTCCTCTTCAGGGACAGTTAGCTGCTGGGGGTCTGGAGAGAAGGAGACGGAATAATTAGCCAGTTAGACAAAAACAAAGACATGTCATATTTATCCAAATACACTCGTGTGTCTACGCTCTGCTGAGGCTAGAGGGATATCATACAGCATATAGTAGTGAATCTAGCTGGGAGGTTGGCTGCTCTTTGCTTTGGCCACAATGACAAATGACAATGGATGAAAGGGCTTAGCTAGATATCTACTTACATTAGGCTACATCACATCCCAGAGGGCTTAGCTAGATATCTACTTACATTAGGCTACATCACATCCCAGAGGGCTTAGCTAGATATCTACTTACGTTAGGCTACATCACATCCCAGAGGGCTTAGCTACGTACATTAGGCTACATCACATCCCAGAGGCCTTAGCTAGATATCTACTTACATTAGGCTACATTACATCCCAGAGGCCTTAGCTAGATATCTACTTACATTAGGCTACATCACATCCCAGAGGGCTTAGCTAGATATCTACTTACATTAGGCTACATCACATCCCAGAGGCCTTAGCTAGATATCTACTTACATTAGGCTACATCACATCCCAGAGGGCTTAGCTAGATATCTACTTACATTAGGCTACATTACATCCCAGAGGGCTTAGCTAGATATCTACTTACATTAGGCTACATCACATCCCAGAGGGCTTAGCTAGATATCTACTTACATTAGGCTACATCACATCCCAGAGGGCTTAGCTAGATATCTACTTACATTAGGCTACATCACATCCCAGAGGCCTTAGCTAGATATCTACTTACGTTAGGCTGCATCACATCCCAGAGGGCTTAGCTAGATATCTACTTACATTAGGCTGCATCACATCCCAGAGGGCTTAGCTAGATATCTACTTACATTAGGCTACATCACATCCCAGAGGGCTTAGCTAGATATCTACTTACATTAGGCTACATCACATCCCAGAGGGCTTAGCTAGATATCTACTTACATTAGGCTACATCACATCCCAGAGGGCTTAGCTAGATATCTACTTACATTAGGCTACATCACATCCCAGAGGGCTTAGCTACTTACATTAGGCTACATTACATCCCAGAGGGCTTAGCTACTTACATTAGGCTACATTACATCCCAGAGGGCTTAGCTACTTACATTAGGCTACATTACATCCCAGAGGGCTTAGCTACTTACATTAGGCTGCATCACATCCCAGAGGGCTTAGCTACTTACATTAGGCTACATCACATCCCAGAGGGCTTAGCTAGATATCTACTTACATTAGGCTACATCACATCCCAGAGGGCTTAGCTAGATATCTACTTACATTAGGCTACATCACATCCCAGAGGGCTTAGCTAGATATCTACTTACATTAGGCTACATCACATCCTAGAGGGCTTAGCTACTTACATTAGGCTACATCACATCCCAGAGGGCTTAGCTAGATATCTACTTACATTAGGCTGCATCACATCCCAGAGGGCTTAGCTAGATATCTACTTACATTAGGCTACATCACATCCCAGAGGGCTTAGCTACTTACATTAGGCTACATCACATCCCAGAGGGCTTAGCTAGATATCTACTTACATTAGGCTACATCACATCCCAGAGGGCTTAGCTAGATATCTACTTACATTAGGCTACATCACATCCCAGAGGGCTTAGCTAGATATCTACTTACATTAGGCTACATCACATCCCAGAGGGCTTAGCTAGATATCTACTTACATTAGGCTACATCACATCCCAGAGGGCTTAGCTAGATATCGACTTACATTAGGCTGCATCACATCCCAGAGGGCTTAGCTACTTACATTAGGCTACATCACATCCCAGAGGGCTTAGCTAGATATCTACTTACATTAGGCTACATCACATCCCAGAGGGCTTAGCTAGATATCTACTTACGTTAGGCTACATCACATCCCAGAGGGCTTAGCTAGATATCTACTTACATTAGGCTACATCACATCCCAGAGGGCTTAGCTAGATATCTACTTACATTAGGCTACATCACATCCCAGAGGGCTTAGCTAGATATCTACTTACATTAGGCTACATTACATCCCAGAGGGCTTAGCTAGATATCTACTTACATTAGGCTACATCACATCCCAGAGGGCTTAGCTAGATATCTACTTACATTAGGCTACATCACATCCCAGAGGGCTTAGCTAGATATCTACTTACATTAGGCTACATCACATCCCAGAGGACTTAGCTAGATATCTACTTACATTAGGCTACATCACATCCCAGAGGGCTTAGCTAGATATCTACTTACATTAGGCTACATCACATCCCAGAGGCCTTAGCTACTTACATTAGGCTACATTACATCCCAGAGGGCTTAGCTACTTACATTAGGCTACATCACATCCCAGAGGACTTAGCTACTTACATTAGGCTACATCACATCCCAGAGGCCTTAGCTAGATATCTACTTACGTTAGGCTACATCACATCCCAGAGGGCTTAGCTACTTACATTAGGCTACATTACATCCCAGAGGGCTTAGCTACTTACATTAGGCTACATTACATCCCAGAGGGCTTAGCTACTTACATTAGGCTACATTACATCCCAGAGGACTTAGCTACTTACATTAGGCTACATCACATCCCAGAGGGCTTAGCTACTTACATTAGGCTACATCACATCCCAGAGGGCTTAGCTAGATATCTACTTACATTAGGCTACATCACATCCCAGAGGGCTTAGCTAGATATCTACTTACATTAGGCTGCATCACATCCCAGAGGGCTTAGCTACTTACATTAGGCTACATCACATCCCAGAGGGCTTAGCTAGATATCTACTTACATTAGGCTACATCACATCCCAGAGGCCTTAGCTAGATATCTACTTACGTTAGGCTACATCACATCCCAGAGGGCTTAGCTAGATATCTACTTACATTAGGCTACATCACATCCCAGAGGGCTTAGCTAGATATCTACTTACATTAGGCTACATCACATCCCAGAGGGCTTAGCTAGATATCTACTTACATTAGGCTACATCACATCCCAGAGGGCTTAGCTAGATATCTACTTACATTAGGCTACATCACATCCCAGAGGGCTTAGCTAGATATCTACTTACATTAGGCTACATCACATCCCAGAGGGCTTAGCTAGATATCTACTTACATTAGGCTACATCACATCCCAGAGGGCTTAGCTAGATATCTACTTACATTAGGCTGCATCACATCCCAGAGGGCTTAGCTACTTACATTAGGCTACATCACATCCCAGAGGGCTTAGCTAGATATCTACTTACATTAGGCTACATCACATCCCAGAGGCCTTAGCTAGATATCTACTTACGTTAGGCTACATCACATCCCAGAGGGCTTAGCTAGATATCTACTTACATTAGGCTACATCACATCCCAGAGGGCTTAGCTAGATATCTACTTACATTAGGCTACATCACATCCCAGAGGGCTTAGCTAGATATCTACTTACATTAGGCTACATTACATCCCAGAGGGCTTAGCTAGATATCTACTTACATTAGGCTACATCACATCCCAGAGGGCTTAGCTAGATATCTACTTACATTAGGCTACATCACATCCCAGAGGGCTTAGCTAGATATCTACTTACATTAGGCTACATCACATCCCAGAGGGCTTAGCTAGATATCTACTTACATTAGGCTACATCACATCCCAGAGGACTTAGCTAGATATCTACTTACATTAGGCTACATCACATCCCAGAGGGCTTAGCTAGATATCTACTTACATTAGGCTACATCACATCCCAGAGGGCTTAGCTAGATATCTACTTACATTAGGCTACATCACATCCCAGAGGCCTTAGCTACTTACATTAGGCTACATTACATCCCAGAGGGCTTAGCTACTTACATTAGGCTACATTACATCCCAGAGGGCTTAGCTACTTACATTAGGCTACATCACATCCCAGAGGACTTAGCTACTTACATTAGGCTACATCACATCCCAGAGGCCTTAGCTAGATATCTACTTACGTTAGGCTACATCACATCCCAGAGGGCTTAGCTACTTACATTAGGCTACATTACATCCCAGAGGGCTTAGCTACTTACATTAGGCTACATTACATCCCAGAGGGCTTAGCTACTTACATTAGGCTACATTACATCCCAGAGGGCTTAGCTACTTACATTAGGCTGCATCACATCCCAGAGGGCTTAGCTACTTACATTAGGCTGCATCACATCCCAGAGGGCTTAGCTAGATATCTACTTACATTAGGCTACATTACATCCCAGAGGGCTTAGCTACTTACATTAGGCTACATTACATCCCAGAGGGCTTAGCTACTTACATTAGGCTGCATCACATCCCAGAGGGCTTAGCTACTTACATTAGGCTGCATCACATCCCAGAGGGCTTAGCTAGATATCTACTTACATTAGGCTACATTACATCCCAGAGGGCTTAGCTACTTACATTAGGCTACATTACATCCCAGAGGGCTTAGCTACTTACATTAGGCTGCATCACATCCCAGAGGGCTTAGCTAGATATCTACTTACATTAGGCTACATTACATCCCAGAGGGCTTAGCTACTTACATTAGGCTACATTACATCCCAGAGGGCTTAGCTACTTACATTAGGCTGCATCACATCCCAGAGGGCTTAGCTACTTACATTAGGCTGCATCACATCCCAGAGGGCTTAGCTAGATATCTACTTACATTAGGCTACATTACATCCCAGAGGGCTTAGCTACTTACATTAGGCTACATTACATCCCAGAGGGCTTAGCTACTTACATTAGGCTGCATCACATCCCAGAGGGCTTAGCTAGATATCTACTTACATTAGGCTACATCACATTACTCTTATATGTGGTTGGCCAGCAACACACCACCCTGCATCCCACTGCTGGTTTACCACTCAAGCTAAGCAGGGACGGTCCCTGGATGGGAGACCAGCTGGAAGTGGTGTTGGAGGAACAGGAGGAGGCACTGTTTCCTCTAGTCTAAAAAAAAAAAATCCTGATGCCCCAAGGCAGTGATTGGGGACATTGCCCTGTGTAGGGTGCTGTCTTTCAGATGGGACGTTAAAACAGGTATTCTAGCTTAGCTGCTAACGGAAAGTCTGCTGATTAACACATTCCTTTAGATATTTTCATTTCAAATTCGCCGTTATAATGACCAACAGTCCAAGCCCACCGCCACAGGAAATGGAATTGTATTTAATTAACGTCTGGCTTCCCGCGGACTGTTCAGGTTTTTTTGCAAGGCAATTCAAAAGCAACACTAACGTAAATACGCCAATGCCAATTTGAATAGACAAAGCCATCGATCACGTGACACCGTTCATTCCTATGTGAAGACTCAATAGCGCATTTGAAGCCGGTTATGATGGCCTCTCATGTGGGAAACGTATGTAGACTAATGCCTCGTTTAAAACGGGTTACTCGGAAATATCCGACTTCACTACGTTCAAAACAACTAGGAACTCAGGAAAAAAACGAGCTCAGATTGGGGGGAAAAAAATATAAAAACGATTTTTTTTTAACGGTCATCCATTTCTAGAGCTCCGACTTTCCGATCATGATTTGAACTCGTATTTTCCGAGTTTCCATTTGTTTTGAACGCGGCATTAAAGATGCGACGTTTTCAGCTACTCCAGAGAGTGACGTTGCAGGCTAGCTCAGTGGTGCGCCCTCTCATTGAGTTTGTCAAGCTGAAGTTCAACTGGGGTACTGCAGGCTGCCATTACCTACTAAATTGTCCTTAACTTGTGTACATCTGGAGTAATGGAAGCATTTATTGGTACAATAATTGTTTTCGAAATGTGTTTATTTATACGAGGATTGGCATGTGGATAAGAGCGAGGAACCTGTGTTAAAGACCCTCAAATCAAGGAGGGCACAGGCAGAGAAACGACAAAGCTCTCAAGTCTGCACTGAGGCCTAGAAAACCAGTGAGCTGAAAAAACCATTAAACTCTCACATTTCGAAATGTGTTTATTTACACGAAGATCGGTATTTTCCTATTCACTATAATGGGTTGTCTTGTTTTCAGCTAACAATGCCGGCAGTACCGCGGGCGGCCTTGAAGTTCGTGCGGTAGCTTCCCTGGGAGGGGCATTCGTTCTCCCCTGAAATACACCAGCGTTGCTTTAAAAACAGCTCATTCTAGTCATGCTGTGGGCTAAACTAGCTGCCACTCTCTGGTGGTTATTTGTTACCCGTGTAAACCACCCCCCCTCGCTCTCTTTCAAGACCTATCTACGAACCTGCTCCCAACTCCAGAAGAAGCCTCCGTAGACGTTCAATCTCCTGCTTTGAACTGGAGAGCTCTTGTTCTATCGTCGTTTCCACCGCCGCCATTATCTCAACAGTCACTGCTGCTAGTGGCTCCTGGTACTGGGCTATCCTCCTTTCCTCTATCCCAAATATGTTCACGGCTGCCGATATTAATCGCTTGGCTATAAACACAGTCAACAACTGTGGTTTCGACATTTTGAAGAAACATTTATCTTGAGACTGTCGTCTATGGGCTTCTTCTTCTTTAAGGTTTAGACTACATCCTAAAATGCCCATTGCCGCCACCTACTGGGTGGCGTAAAAACTGATACTTTAACCAAAAAATAAAATAATTATATTTTCAGTACCAGTCAAAAGTTTGTAGACACCTACTCATTCAAGGGTTTTTCTTTATTTTTTAAAACTATTTTCTACATTGTAGAAAAATAGTGAAGACATCAGAACTATGAAATAACACATATGGTATCACGTAGTAATCAAAAAAGTGTTAAACAAATCATATATTTTAGATCCTTCAAAGTAGCCAACCTTTGCCTTGATGACAGCTTTGCACACTCTTGACATTCTCTCAACCAGCTTCATGAGGTAGTCACCTGGAATGGATTTAAATTAACAGTTGTGCTTTGTTAAAAGTGCATTTCTGGAATTTCTTTCCTTCTTAATGTGTTTGAGCCAGTCTGCTGTGTTGTGACAAGGTAGGGGTGGTATACAGAAGATAGCCCTATTTGGTAAAAGACCAAGTCCATATTATGGAAAGAACAGCTCAAATAAGCAAAGAGAAACGACAGTCCATCTTTACTTTAAGACATGGTGAGTCAATATGGGAAATTTCAAGAACTTTGAAAGTTTCTTCAAGTGCAGTCGTAAAAACCACCAAGCACTATGATGAAACTGGCTCTCATGAGGACCTATTAAATAATAATAAGACAACTAGACTTAGCTTTTAAGTATTACTTATTAAATAATTTCTAAATAAAACAAATTAAATGGATTTTAACACAATTGTGTGAAATCCTATGCCACTGTGATTATTATTATTTGACCCTGCTGGTCATCTATGAACATTTGAACATCTTGGCCATGTTCTGTTATAATCTCCACCCGGCACAGCCAGAAGAGGACTGGCCACCCCTCATAGCCTGGTTCCTCTCTAGGTTTCTTCCTAAGTTCTGGCCTTTCTAATGAGTATTTCTTAGCCACCATGCTTCTACACCTGCATTGCTTGCTGTTTGGGGTTTTAGGCTGGGTTTCTGTACAGCACTTTGTAACATCAGCTGATGTAAGAAGGGCTTTATAAATACATTTCATTGATCATCTTCTACCGAGGTAACTGTTGCCCCTTTTCTAAAAACAAAGTTTTGTGAAATAACAAAAAAAAGTGTAAACTGTAGATATTTATTTCCCTTTATAGTTTATTGGCCTACGCATAACCTTCATCCACATACCATTTATTTTCCAAACATTGCTTTCTTGTGTCAGCAATTAGACATTGATCTTAGGGGAGGGCTAGTTACCCCCCAGTACCCTAGGTAATAAACTGCGCTGCCTGTTGGATGCATAGACTAGAGCAGAAACTAGACATTATAATAGCCTATCTAATAGACCCAATGAAATGAGAGATGCGCGTGGTTATTTGTTGCATAGCTACTTTGGGAACGTGAACTCATCATGGCCAGAAAAGGTGAGAAATGTATCATGCAGCGGTTATGGTATATAGGGCCTTCGGAAAGTATTCAGACCCCTTGACTTTTTACACATTTTGTTACGTTACAGCCTTGTTCTACAGCCAATCTACACACAATACCCCGTAATGACAAATCAACAACAGAAATATCACATTTACATAAGTGTTCAGACCTTTTACTCAGTACTTTGTTGAAGCACCTTTGGTAGCGATTACAGTCTAGTCTTCTTTGGTATGACACTACAAGCTTGGCACACCTGTATTTCTCCCATTCTTCTCGGCAGATCCTCTCAAGCTCTGTCAGGTTGGATGGGGAGCGTCGCTGCACAGCTATTTTCAGGTCTCTCCAGAGATGTTTGATTGGGTTCAAGTCGGGGTTTTGGCTGGTCCACTCAAGGACATTCAGAGACTTGTCCCGAAGCCACTCCTGCGTTGACTTGGCTGTGTGCTTAGGGTCGTCGTCCTATTGGAAGGTGAACCTTCGCCCCAGTCTGAGGTCCTGAGCGCTCTGGAGCAGGTTTTCATCAAAGCTCAATTTCGAGTCAAAAAGCAAAGGGGCTGAATACTTATGTAAATAAGGTATTTCTTTTCTGTTTTCATGTTGTCATTATGGGGTATTGTGACGTCATTGCGGGGTATTGTGATGTCATTATGGGGTATTGTGTGTATATTGATGTGTTTTTATTTTTTATTTAACCCATTTTAGAATAGGGCTGTAACGTAACAAAATGTGGAAAATGTCAAGCGGTCTGAGTACTTTCAGAATGCACTGTATGCATTATGTTTATAAATTACATTTAGTCTACTTGAGGCTTAAGTATTGAGACGCATAGTCGCAGGAAGTAGGGTTGCTGAAGCACCCCGAGAAATCGTAATAATAATAATAAACATATATATATATAGATATATATATTCTATATAAAAACCTTCCTCACAAAAGTAGCACACTGGACCTTTACTAGTCCTGTATGAACGGACCGATATAGCCATCTGTAGCGAGGGCAAATCACTGCATCTTGTTATTATATTTACCTGTTTTTTGTTATGAATACGAGTTTAATCATATATTCTCAATTTACGCAAGGTTACTACTAATAGGCTATTTTTGCCTTTCTGCAAAGCAATAGATCTACTTCAACCACTGGAAACTGCACACCCACGATCCGTCTAAAGTTCACGGGAGGATGAGCACGTCAAGTCCAGTTTTTATAAATGCCTTTTGTGTGAAAACTGGCGCACTGATGTTTTGGGAGATATTTTGTGGGTATGCAACGTTTCTAAATGGGTCACCTGCGTCTCAATATGACTGACTCCAAGCTACAAATAATAATAATACAAACAAAAACAACCCAGGGCCACTCAGGCACGAAAATGCCGTGATGCTAAAAATTGGTCTCGCCTGTCTTGTAATTCTCTTATCAATGTTGTTGCTAGAATTGTTTACTTGTATCCATAACAACAGAAGTTCAACAATGATTTAGAACGTCCGATATTGTGCTTCTTGGCTGGAGTTGGGGTAAGTACAAAACATTACCGAGAAGAAGGTCTTTATTAGTTATTGTATGAAGCTATGCCATTACGTCATGCCATTATTCTTCACATGATAACATTTGGTTTAATAAATAATGTCCTTATAACGGCGTGTCTTATAATAAAATGAAGGATTTTATGTTTGTCAACAATGGTGGCGACTGTGTTTAGGCTTCAAATAGAAAATAAAATGAATAATCACATTATTCTTTATTGCATTGCGATTTATTTCATGAAAATGTCGGGCTGTTACTGTACAGACAACCAGGTAGCCTGGGTCCTGGTCAAAAGTAGTGCACTATATAGGGAATAGGTTATCATTGGGCTCTGGTCAATAGTAGTGCACTATACAGGGAATAGGTTATCATTGGGCTCTGGTCAATAGTAGTGCACTATATAGGGAATAGGTTATCATTGGGCTCTGGTCAATAGTAGTGCACTATACACAGGGAATAGGTTATCATTGGGCTCCGGCCAAAAGTAGTGCACTATACACAGGGAATAGGTTATCATTGGGCTCTGGTCAATAGTAGTGCACTATATAGGGAATAGGTTATCATTGGGCTCTGGTCAAAAGTAGTGCACTGTATAGGGAATAGGTTATCATTGGGCTCTGGCCAATAGTAGTGCACTGTATAGGGAATAGGGTACGATTTGGGACTGAACCCTGATAGATAAATGATATGTTGTTTTCCAGGGGACTGACCAGCAGTATGTCTAAGAACCGGGACACAGCTGTGGTGACAGTAGGCTTCGGCCAGGGTAGCAAGGTGGATAGTGTGTCCATGGGCAGCCGGATGACCCACATCCCAGAGAGCTTGACTGGGCAGCGGGGTCCAGGCAAACCCCAGTCTTCAGGCCCGAGGCATGGGCGTCTGATGCACCAGAGCACCCTGTCACTAGGGGACCCACAGGGATCTGGGACCAGCTACACAACCACACACACTCAGGTCAGGACTGTACCACTAGATGGTATTATAGAACTGTACCACGACCACACAGTCAGGACTGTACCACTAGATGGTATTATAGAACTGTACCTGTACCACACACACTCAGGACTGTACCACTAGATGGTATTATAGAACAGTACCACAACCACACACACTCAGGACTGTACCACTAGATGGTATTATAGAACTGTACCTGTACCACACACACACTCAGGACTGTACCACTAGATGGTATTATAGAACAGTACCACTACCACACACACTCAGGACTGTACCACTAGATGGTATTATAGAACTGTACCACAACCACACACACGTGTGTGTCTTTGGCATGACCTGTCCTGAGATCCTCTTCCTGGTTCTCTCCAGAGTTACTGTGGGCGGGAGGCCGACGGCCAACCTCTGGTCTTCTTTCCCCGAGATCCCGCCTACCCTTCCCAGCACACCAGTCAGCTGGACCTGAGTCACACATCCATCAGCCAATCACAGACACACAGTAGAGATATCCATAACCCCAAAGACATCATCCCGGTACGACCAAGTGTCATTCTGAATGGATGGATGAAGGACTGTCAGTTGAGCTTTATTTCATTCTGTGTTGTCTCAGTGCAACACGTACCTTCATGTCGTCACTATAATTGTCAGGCAGCTTTCTTCAGTACTCAATGTCACCAGTAGAGGGTGCTGTAGCCTCAGAGGAAGGAACCCCCTGAACAACTGAATAGAATGGAACAGCTCTATTCATCTCCCTCTACTCATATCCCCTGCATCTCCCTCTACTCATATCCCCTGCATCTCCCTCTACTCATATCCCCTGCATCTCCCTCTACTCATATCCCCTGCATCTCCCTCTACTCATATCCCCTGCATCTCCCTCTACTCATATCCCCTGCATCTCCCTCTACTCATATCCCCTGCATCTCCCTCTACTCATATCCCCTGCATCTCTCTCTACTCATATCCCCTGCATCTCTCTCTACTCATATCCCCTGCATCTCTCTCTACTCATATCCCCTGCATCTCTCTCTACTCATATCCCCTGCATCTTTCTATTTCGCCCCGTTCTCCCTCACTGTCCCCCTAAACCCCTATTTTTATTTTCTCTCTCTGGCCCCTTCTCTATCCTTCTACTCTCTGGCCCCTCTATCCTTCTGCACCTTCTCTCTCTCTGGCCCCTCTTCTATCCTTCTACCCCCTCCATCTCCCCCCTATATCTTTCTCCCTCCAGTTCAATGTTCTTCATAGGCTGGGTCAGAGTAATTGGTCTCGTAATCGCGAGGGCGTGGCCATGAGAGAGGTGACCAATCCCAAGGAGCCCACCCCCTACTGGACGACCTATCGCAGTGAGCACAGGAGTCCTAGCCCCTCTCCCTCACCACACGACCCCACTGGTAGACCCACACTGTGGCATCAACATGATATACTGACAGGTAATACACACTGTTTTCTTCTTTCTTACATTTTCTCATGTAAACCCACAGCTGTTTGTGTGTACATACGTTGTGTGTGTTTCAGGTGAGACCAGGACTCCAGCAGGTCCAGGTAACGCCAGGAGACAGTCTGGAGAGAGAGTCCTGTGGGCAACACGACGCTGGGAGACGGACTGCTGCTCCCTCCGACTCTACTAAACACACAATTCAACTTTACGTGTACACACACACACACACACACACATACACACAACCAACTCTGACCCAACTGAGTGCAGTTCAGTCCAACAACAGTGAAATACAACCAAAACCAGTCCACTAACACTCCATCTAGTCAGAACAACTCCCTGCAATAACACTTCAGACTAATAAACCTGCTCCCTGAAGAACACTGAACTGGCAGATCTGGGCTGAGTGTTACAGCACTGAACTGGCAGATCTGGGCTGAGTGGTACAGCACTGAACTGGCAGATCTGGGCTGAGTGGTACAGCACTGAACTGGCAGATCTGGGCTGAGTGGTACAGCACTGAACTGGCAGATCTGGGCTGAGTGGTACAGCACTGAACTGGCAGGTCTGGGCTGAGTGGTACAGCACTGAACTGGCAGGTCTGGGCTGAGTGTTACAGCACTGAACTGGCAGGTCTGGGCTGAGTGGTACAGCACTGAACTGGCAGATCTGGGCTGAGTGGTACAGCACTGAACTGGCAGATCTGGGCTGAGTGGTACAGCACTGAACTGGCAGATCTGGGCTGAGTGGTACAGCACTGAACTGGCAGATCTGGGCTGAGTGGTACAGCACTAAACTGGAGGGGCTTTTCACTGAATAAAATAACTAATTAATGGGAACTGTGTGAGAGAGAATGTGTATATAGGAGACTGAAAGGGTGTGTGTGTGTGTATGCAAATGAAAAGTATGTCCAGTGCCTTGAGTAGAACAGTACATCTACTATCTAACCACGTCTGTCTGACAGGACATTTAACATGGAGGGTTGGCCCTGGGGGGGGGACAGTCAGTACAGTCTCAACACCCCTCCCTCTCCTTCCCTAACGTCAACAACATTCAACACCCCTCCCTCCCTAACGTCAACATTCAACACCCGAGGGGTAAACTACGAAGCAGGATCAATGAGCGAGCCGCCATCCATGTTCTTTAAATCAGACTTTATTCATTGTTTTGTAGAGAACTCAA
Organism: Oncorhynchus mykiss; assembly: GCF_057628025.1. Taxonomy (NCBI): domain Eukaryota; kingdom Metazoa; phylum Chordata; class Actinopteri; order Salmoniformes; family Salmonidae; genus Oncorhynchus; species Oncorhynchus mykiss. The sequence goes on along the minus strand of NC_143034.1, from coordinate 77,552,956 downwards.
AACAGATGAAATGGAGGAGAGGAACAGCGAGATAGTAGGTAAATAATATAAACACAGACAAGACAGAGAGATAAAAGATAGGAAGAGGATTGGCGTATTTACAATCATCGGCCCCCCGACCAGAGAGAGAGAGAGACAGAAAGGACTCTAGCAGGTCCAGACAACAGCGTTATTAGTAGATTTCATCAAGCATTGGATTGTTCACCCACTAACAGGGAACATGAGCTGGGTTTAGACTGTCGTGAGACAGGGATAGAGGAGGGACAGATAAAGGACTAGCAGGTCCAGCTAGCAGCGTTATTAGTAACTAACAGGGAACGTGAGCTGGGTTTAGACTGTCGTTAGACAGGGATAGAGGAGGGACAGATAAAGGACTAGCAGGTCCAGCTAGCAGCGTAACAGCAGTGGGACTAGTAAGGTAAAGATCCCCTGGACTAGACAGTAAGGTCAGGGTAGGGGGCAGGTTACGCTGATCCTAGGTCTGTGTCTCTGAACCAGTGTCAGCTCACACCAGGGCGGTGTCTTAAATAGCACCCTATTCCCTAGATAGCGCACTACTGTTGACCAGGGCCTATAGGTGTAGTGCACTACATAGGGAATAGGGTGCCATTTCAGACAGAGACACAGAATTATATATTCCAAATGTCACCAGACTAGGCTTGAGTCCCAAATAACACTATTCCCTAGATAGTGCACTACTCTTGACCAAGGCCTATAGGGGTAGTGCACTACATAGGGAATAGGGTGCCATTTCAGACCCAGAATTATATATTCCAAATGTCACCAGACTAGGCTCGAGTCCCAAATAACACTATTCCCTAGATAGTGCACTACTCTTGACCAAGGCCTATAGGTGTAGTGCACTACATAGGGAATAGGGTGTCACGTGGGAGATGTCACCTAGGTCTGCTTCTCTACTCTAAACTCCAGTTTCTGCTACGATTTCAGTGCAATCTTAAAAAAAACAGACAGAAGCAGGAATCTGAAAGGTAAAAGAACGATGGCAGCAACAACAACAGCAGTGTCCCAGCCTCCTGAAACAATACTGACACTACCTACCATCAGTATGTCCATTAAACTACCCATCCTCTCTGGGAGATTTAATTACTGACACTACCTACCATCAGTATGTCCATTAAACTACCCATCCTCTCTGGGAGATGGAGTTTGATTATATATTGTATTGTGATGGTATTATATGTGTGTGGGGAGGGGATAATAATATTGCTAGAGGTTTCTGTTCAGTAGTCTTTCCTCGGACTTCAAAAGTAATAATAAGTGACTGGCATCTTAAACACATCCCTATAGGATCTAGAGACAGACACAGCTGGGGGCCACCTCCATGTGGGGGGGGGGGGGGGGGGGGGGGGTTCATATGTGTGTGTTGTAATGTTTCAGTGTGGTCTACTCGTGAGCTAAAGCCTTGACCGACGTGGCGACTGACTGCATGCGTGGGAGGATAGGTGGAAAAACACTTCCTGTTGAAAAACAAATCCCGCCAGGTGATTGGTTGGTTAGGTGACAGGTCAGAGGTCAAGGGGGGAGAGTTGGTCTGAGCAGACTGAGGAAGTACTTCGTTGAAGCTCCTTTTCTTTTACGTTTGATCTACGGGTTTCTCATTTTCTTCTTCTCTCTCGTTCGTCTCATCTCACAGATCCCCTCTTCTTCTTCTCCTCCTCCTCTTTCTTCCTACTCGTTCTTCTTCTCTCTCGTTCGTCTCATCTCACAGATCCCCTCTTCTCCTCCTCCTCCTTTCTTCCTACTCGTTCTTCTTCTCTCTCGTTCGTCTCATCTCACAGATCCCCTCTTCTCCTCCTCCTCCTTTCTTCCTACTCGTTCTTCTTCTCCTTCTGTTTCAGCAGTTTGTTGATCTCCCTCTTGGCCATGCCAGCGTACTTGCTTATGACGCCATGCTGGTTCAGACCAGGAAGCAGGAGCAGGAAACTCACTGGGAACAAAGGAAACAAGAGTCACTACAGTTGAAATCGGACGTTTACATACACCGTAGCCAAAAACACTTGAACTCAGTTTCACAATTCCTGACATTTAATCCTAGTAAGCATTTATTGTCTTAGTTAGGATCGCCACTTTATTTTAAGAATGTGAAATGTCAGAATAATTAGTAGAGAGAATTATTTATTTCAGCTTTAATTTCTTTCATTACATTCTCAGTGGGACAGAAGTTTACATTCACTCAATTAGTATTTGGTAGCATTGCCTTTAAAATGGTTTAACTTGTGTCAAATGTTTCGGGTAGCCTTCCACAAGCTTCCCACAATAAGTTGGGTGAATTTTGTCCCATTCCTCCTGACAGAGCTGGTGTAACTGAGTCAGGTTTGTAGGCCTCCTTGCTCGCACACACTTTTTCAGTTCTGCCCACACATTTCCTATAGGATTGAGGTCAGGGCTTTGTGATGACCACTCCAATACCTTGACTTTGTTGTCCTTAAGCCGTTTTGCCACAACTTTGGAAGTATGCTTGAGGTCAATGTCCATTCTGAAGACCCATTTGCAACCAAGCTTTAACTTCCTGACTGATGTCTTGAGATGTTGCTTCAATATATCCACATAATTTCCCCTCGTGATGCCATCTATTTATTTTTGAGGTCTTGGCTGATTTCTTTTGATTTTCCCATGTCAAGCAAAGAGGCACTGAGTTTGAAGGTAGGCCTTGAAATACATCCACAGGTACACCTCCAATTGACTCAAATGATGTCAGTTAGCCTATCAGAAGCTTCTAAAGCCATGACATAATTTTCTGGAATTTTCCAAGCTGTTTAAAGGCAGTCAACTTAGTGTATGTAAACTTCTGACCCACTGGAATTGTGACACAGTGAATGATAAGTGAAATAATCTGTCTGTAAACAATTGTTGGAAAAATTACTTGTGTCATGCACAAATTTGATGTCCTAACCGACTGGCCAAAACTATAATTTGTTAACAAGAAATTTGTGGACTAACTAAACAGCATACTGCTTAAAGGGCTGTTTTCATTAGTGCATTCTGTAGCAAAACGAGCCTCTCTTATTGGACAAGCTCAGGTCAGTCCCTCCACCACTGTGCAGCTCGGTTCCTAACGGGTCGATTAAAACAATCTACTCCACGTTTAGTGGAACAATGTCTCACCATATATATATAAACAAGTCGGGATTCTGTAGGACAGTTTGTCTGGTGAACTGGGTGAAGAGACTAGGTCTGCCTCCCAAAGGGCACCCTATTCCCTATGTAGTGCACTACTTTTGACCAGAACCCTATGGGGTTCCCCTAATAGGGACTGATCCTATGATATATAACCCTTTCTCTTAGTGGTATTTTACAGTTGCAGGATGACAATGCACTGACTACTGAACAGCTGTCAGCTGGCTATGAGGCCTTGTGCTTGTCTGTTACAGCTACGTAGTCAGCCAAGGTCTCCGGTGATGTTCGGAATATATAGCTAATGCTGGGTCTCGGTCTGAAATGGCACCCTATTCCCTATGTAGTGCACTACTTTTGACCAGAGCCCTATAGAGAATAGGGTGCCATTTGGAACATGTCCAAGGACTTCCGTCACTGTCAACCTTCGTACATCCTTCCTATGTGGTCACTTCTCTAGTGGTGTCGGGTGGTTTTAACTGTCACTGTAATCATTACTATAGCAACAGGAGAAAGCAGGAGAGAGAGCAGCTACAATGTCACACACCAGAATACAACCGATTGTATTTTATTTTATTTATTTAACTCGGCAAGTCAGTTAAGAACAAATTCTTATTTACAATGACGGCCTACCGGGGAACAGCGGGTTAACTGCCTTGTTCAAGGGCAGAACGACATTTTTAGCTCGGGGATTCGATCCAGCAACCTTTCAGTTACTGGCTCAACGCTCTAACCACTAGGCTACCTGATTGGACCTAAATACTCCTGATTGTTTGAACTCAGAACACCAGGACTGTGTGAAATAATGCAGCAATGAGTAAGCTACAGTTGTGGGACCTTTTGGCTGAGTTAGCCATCAGCCCAGGTGGGTTTAGTACAGGTTGGCTGAGTTAGCCATTAGCCCAGGTGGGTTTAGTACAGGTAGGCTGAGTTAGCCATTAGCCCAGGTAGGTTTAGTACAGGTTGGCTGAGTTAGCCATCAGCCCAGGTGGGTTTAGTACAGGTAGGCTGAGTTAGCCATTAGCCCAGGTAGGTTTAGTACAGGTTGGCTGAGTTAGCCATCAGCCCAGGTGGGTTTAGTACAGGTAGGCTGAGTTAGCCATTAGCCCAGGTAGGTTTAGTACAGGTTGGCTGAGTTAGCCATCAGCCCAGGTGGGTTTAGTACAGGTTGGCTGAGTTAGCCATCAGCCCAGGTGGGCTTAGTACAGGTTGGCTGAGTTAGCCATCAGCCCAGGTGGGCTTAGTACAGGTTGGCTGAGTTAGCCATCAGCCCAGGTGGGCTTAGTACAGGTTGGCTGAGTTAGCCATCAGCCCAGGTGGGTTTAGTACAGGTTGGCTGAGTTAGCCATCAGCCCAGGTGGGCTTAGTACAGGTTGGCTGAGTTAGCCATCAGCCCAGGTGGGCTTAGTACAGGTTGGCTGAGTTAGCCATCAGCCCAGGTGGGCTTAGTACAGGTTGGCTGAGTTAGCCATCAGCCCAGGTGGGTTTAGTACAGGTTGGCTGAGTTAGCCATCAGCCCAGGTGGGCTTAGTACAGGTTGGCTGAGTTAGCCATCAGCCCAGGTGGGCTTAGTACAGGTTGGCTGAGTTAGCCATCAGCCCAGGTGGGTTTAGTACAGGTTGGCTGAGTTAGCCATCAGCCCAGGTGGGCTTAGTACAGGTTGGCTGAGTTAGCCATCAGCCCAGGTGGGTTTAGTACAGGTTGGCTGAGTTAGCCATTAGCCCAGGTAGGTTTAGTACAGGTTGGCTGAGTTAGCCATCAGCCCAGGTGGGTTTAGTACAGGTTGGCTGAGTTAGCCATCAGCCCAGGTGGGTTTAGTACAGGTTGGCTGAGTTAGCCATTAGCCCAGGTGGGTTTAGTACAGGTTGGTTGAGTTAGCCATTAGCCCAGGTGGGTTTAGTACAGGTAGGCTGAGTTAGCCATCAGCCCAGGTGGGTTTAGTACAGGTGGGTTTAGTACAGGTGGGCTGAGTTAGAAATTAGCCCAGGTGGGTTTAGTACAGGTTGGTTAGTTACAGGTTGGTACAATGTCTTCAGAAAATATTCATACCCCTGGACTTACTCCACATGTTGTGTTGCATCTACACAAAATATCCCATCATGACAAAGTGAAAACATGTTTTTAGAAATGATAACAAATGTATAAAATGCATCGAATTTGCATAAGTATTCACAACCCTGAGTCAATAGATGTTAGAAGCACCTTTGGTAGTGATTACATCTGTGAGTCTTTCTGGGTGAGTCTCTAAGAGCTGTGAGTCCTTCTGGGTGAGTCTAAGAGCTGTGAGTCTTTCTGGGTGAGTCTCTAAGAGCTGTGAGTCCTTCTGGGTGAGTCTCTAAGAGCTGTGAGTCCTTCTGGGTGAGTCTCTAAGAGCTGTGAGTCCTTCTGGGTGAGTCTCTAAGAGCTGTGAGTCCTTCTGGGTGAGTCTCTAAGAGCTGTGAGTCCTTCTGGGTGAGTCTCTAAGAGCTGTGAGTCTTTCTGGGTGAGTCTCTAAGAGCTGTGAGTCCTTCTGGGTGAGTCTCTAAGAGCTGTGAGTCTTTCTGGGTGAGTCTCTAAGAGCTGTGAGTCCTTCTGGGTGAGTCTCTAAGAGCTGTGAGTCTTTCTGGGTGAGTCTCTAAGAGCTGTGAGTCCTTCTGGGTGAGTCTCTAAGAGCTGTGAGTCCTTCTGGGTGAGTCTAAGAGCTGTGAGTCCTTCTGGGTGAGTCTCTAAGAGCTTTTACACACCTGGATTGTACAATATTTGCATATTATTATTTTAAAAATTCTTCAAGCTCTGTCAACTTGGTTGTTAATCATTACTAGGCAAACCATTCAAGTATTGCCATAGATTGTCAAGTAGATTTAAGTCGAAACTGCCACTCGGGAACATTCAACGTCTTCTTATACAGTGTATATTTGGCCTTGTGTTTTAGGTTATTGTCCTGCTGAAAGGTGAATTCATCTCACAGTGTCTGGTGGAACGCAGACTGAACCAGGTTTTCCTCTAGGATTATGCCTGTACTTCGCTCCATTCAGTTCGCCCCAAACAAACATTAAAACTTCATATTCAGGACAAAAAGTGAATTGATTTGCCACATTTTTTTGCACTATCACTTTAGTGGATTGCTGTGAACAGGATGCATGTTATGGAATATTTTTCACTCTGTTGTTTAGGTCAGTTTTCTCCTATCACAGCCATTAAACTAACGGTTTTAAAGATCACCATGGTAAAAATCCCTGAGTGGTTTCCTTCCTCTCCGGCAACTGAGTTGCCTGAAGGATGCCTGTATCTTTGTAGTGGCTAGGTGTATTTATACGCCATCCGAAGTGTAATTAATAACTTGACCATGCTCAAAAAGGGACATTCAATTACTGCAATTTTTTGTTGTTGTTTTTACCCATCTACCAATAGGTGCCTTCTTTGCGAGGCATTGCAAAACCTCCTTGTGGTTGAACCAGTGTTTGACTGAGGGACCTGACAAATAACTTTATGTAATATATGAGGTAGTCATTCTAAAATATGTTAAACCCTATTATTGCACACAGAGTGAGTCCATGCAACTTATTATGTGACTCGTTAAGGACATTTTTACTCCTGAACTTATTTAGGCTTGCAATAACAAAGGGGTTGAATAGTTATCCATTAGTAAAAAATAAAATAAAAAAATCTACTTAATTCCACTTTGACATCATGGGGTATAATGTGTTGATCAGAGACACAAAATCTCAATTTAGTCCATTTTAATCCAGTCAAAGGATGTGAATACAGGTACGTTGGTAGGATACAGATGGGTCGGTAGGGTACGGGCACTGTAGGTAGGTCGGTAGGGTACAAGTAGGTAGGTAGGGTACAAGTAGGTAGGTAGGTAGGGTACAGGTAGGTAGGGTGTCGGTAGTGTACAGGTAAGTAGGTAAGGTACAAGTAGGGAGGCAGGGTACAAGTAGGTCAGTAGTGTACATGTAGATAAGGTAGATAGGGTGCATGTAGGTAAGTAGGTAGGGTACAGGTACAGGCAGGTAGACAGGTGCTGGTACGTACCGATCAGGTAGGTGAGGAAAAGGTTGTGGACTTGCTGTCCCATCCAGGCCACCGTCACCAGACTGCTGATCACCGACGCAAAGTACTGTGGGAAGACAACCGGAAATGACATCACTACCCCTTTTCCAAAACAGACAGACCCCTTTTCCAAAACCGACAGACCCCTTTTCCAAAACCGACAGACCCCTTTTCCAAAACAGACAGACCCCTTTTCCAAAACAGACAGACCCCTTTTCCAAAACAGACAGACGCCTTTTCCAAAACCGACAGACGCCTTTTCCAAAACCGACAGACCCCTTTTCCAAAACAGACAGACCCCTTTTCCAAAACAGACAGACCCCTTTTCCAAAACAGACAGACCCCTTTTCCAAAACAGACAGACCCCTTTTCCAAAACAGACAGACCCCTTTTCCAAAACAGACAGACCCCTTTTCCAAAACAGACAGACCCCTTTTCCAAAACAGACAGACCCCTTTCTAAAAACAGACGACAGAGCTAAAGTGGGTCTCGGTGTGTGTGTACCATCTTGGGTTTCTCCTCCTTGAGCGAGAAGAGTCTTTTCCACCAGCCCAGGATGCGACGCTGAGTCTTCACCAGGTTACCACAGATCTCATGGAAACGCTGCTGCTGCTCTGAAGACCTGGAGAGAGGGAGAAAGAGAGGAGGAGAAAGAGAGAGGAGGAGAGGAAGGAAAAGAGAGGAAGGAGGAGGAGAGTGATATTATTACCATTATATCCAAGACCAGTAGTTTTACTCAGTCAACAGCTATCCCTACATCTCTCCATCCATCTGAACAGGAACACTTGATCAGAACCGGCTCAGCAGAATGAGATGAGTCTATCAATGGGGCCATATGATATCTGATAAGGCAGTTGGGGAAATGCCCTTCATTTCTGCTGAGCCACAACTACCCATTTCAGGCTCAGGTCAGAACATGGGCTGTATATACCCACCCTGTACCCTGTATATACCCACCCTGTACCCTGTATATACCCACCCAGATATACCCACCCCGTACCCCAGATATACCCACCCCGTACTCCAGATATACCCACCCACCCTGTACACCAGATAAACCCCCAGGCTCTCACCACTTGTTGGATCCGAAGATGCGGGGTGCTAGGGTAGGCACCAGGTAGTCAGACAGACACAGCAGCATGACAGTGCAGGACAGGCCGGTCAGCACCGAGGGGTCCAGGTAGTAGATCATCCTGGAGAAAAGGAGAGTGGGGGTCAGATGTCTCAATTCCACTGCAAGTCAAAACAAGCGGACACCAGAGAAATGAGGTATTCTATCAAGGGTTCTGAAAAGCTACATTTACTACACCGAACAAAAACAGAAAACGCAATATGCTACAATTAAATATTTTACCGAGTTACAGCTCAAATAAGGAAATCAGTCACTTGAAATACAATGCATTAGGCCCTGTGAAATGGCACGACAATGGGCCTCAATCTCATCACTGCCTCTCGGAGCATTCAAATTGCCCGTCCGATAAAAGGCACTTGTGTTCGTCGTCCGTAGCTTTATGCCTGCCCATTACCCCACCGAGGGGCACTCAGTTCACAATGTTGACATCAGCAAACCGCTCAACCACACGACGCCATAGACGTGGTCTGCAGTTGTGAAGCCGGTTGGACGTACATCCAAATTCTCTAGTATTACTTTGGAAGCGGCTTATGGTAGAGAAATTAACATTAAATTCTCTAGTAACAGCTCTGGTGGACATTCCTGCAGTCAGCATGGCAATTGCACGCTCCTTCAAAACAAAATGCCACAGATCTCTAGTTGTGACAAAACAACACTTTGAGTGGCCTTTTATGTAAAAAAAAAAAGTGCATGTATGACCCTTATTCACAAATCACAGATGCAAGTTTTTTTCTGGGCAGAAGTGAAGACAGTAGCCTAGCGTTACAGATTAGAAGTGTAGAAGTGAAAACAGCAGATGGGTGGTGCTGTTGAGACAACTGTGCTCCATTGCGAACTCATTAAGAATGCTTATGCTGCCGGGAACTTGATTGATGAGGAATACCGGGATCTTGCTGCCCACAGCAACTCTGTTGTCATGGAAACATTTGTCCTGATCCAAAAAAAGAACTTGCTGACAACTCCATTTGAGCTGGACCAAATGGGACAGTGATCCATTTGAGCTGGACCAAATGGGACAGTGATCCATTTCAGCTGGACCAAATGGGACAGTTATCCGACAAGTAAGTAGCTAAACTTTAAATTTATTGAATGATCTCTGATCATTAACCCCTATGAGCGGGATGGTTGTGGGTTGTTGTTTTTATACCAGCCCAAACACAGTGGATATATGTTTTCACATCAAACCACAATATTTTGTTGGCATATTTTATCAGAATAGAATATATTAGGCCTACACATTGAACTGGAAATATCAAAATATACACTGGTTTTCAGGAAGCAGAAGACTCACAGGACTTGTGAAAGTTCCAGGTATGTCCTGCACCCAAGCCTGTGATGTGTGTGTCAGGTTAGGTACTGTGAAGTGAAAGTCCCAGGTATGTCCTGCGACCAAGCCTGTGATGTGTGTGTCAGGTTAGGTACTGTGAAAGTCCCAGGTATGTCCTGCACCCAAGCCTGTGATGTGTGTGTCAGGTTAGGTACTGTGAAGTGAAAGTCCCAGGTATGTCCTGCGACCAAGCCTGTGATGTGTGTGTCAGGTTAGGTACTGTGACTGCAAAAATAAAGGATATCAATGCAAAAGGACCAATAAAGTATTGTTACTTTTATAATATATATATATTTTTGTGTTGAAAAAAAATAACATTCAACCTCCACCCACCCAGAGAGAAAAGTGAAGACACTTGGTTGCATATTAAAAAATAAAACACTTAGTATACAACACAACGTCAGTAACTGTTGTATGTGCTTCCCAAAAGTCCGTGTGGCTACGTTCATCCTGGAGTGGTCTTCTAACCAGGACCTCGTTCTCAGGTCTCTCCTCTGTAACAGTGTTTAAGTGGGACATTAGGTTTGGGCAGGTGGGATGAAGGATCCCTGTAAACCACTGGTGGATCCTGTCACCAGTCCAGCACCTGGTCAACCAGGTTCTACCGGGACTGTTTTAGTTAATAGATGTATTGTTGTCATCCACTGTTTTAGTTAATAGATGTGTTGTTGTCATCTACTGCTTGGGCTGTTTTAGTTAATAGATGTGTTGTTGTCATCCACTGCTTGGGCTGTTTTAGTTAATAGATGTGTTGTTGTCATCCACTGCTTGGGCTGTTTTAGTTAATAGATGTGTTGTCATCCACTGCTTGGGCTGTTTTAGTTAATAGATGTGTTGTCATCCACTGCTTGGGCTGTTTTAGTTAATAGATGTGTTGTCATCCACTGCTTGGGCTGTTTTAGTTAATAGATGTGTTGTCATCCACTGCTTGGGCTGTTTTAGTTAATAGATGTGTTGTCATCCACTGCTTGGGCTGTTTTAGTTAATAGATGTGTTGTCATCCACTGCTTGGGCTGTTTTAGTTAATAGATGTGTTGTCATCCACTGCTTGGGCTGTTTTAGTTAATAGATGTGTTGTCATCCACTGTTTTAGTTAATAGATGTGTTGTCATCCACTGTTTTAGTTAATAGATGTGTTGTCATCCACTGTTTTAGTTAATAGATGTGTTGTCATCCACTGCTTGGGCTGTTTTAGTTAATAGATGTGTTGTCATCCACTGTTTTAGTTAATAGATGTGTTGTCATCCACTGCTTGGGCTGTTTTGGGAAGACAGCCTTTAGTAAGTGTTTCTCACCTACACAATGAATCCAGAGTGCAGTTAGACATGTTTATATGGTAAACGCACACACTAAATGATTGAAGTTTGGGTTTCACCAAATACAGGTAGAGTAGCTGACGCAACAGGAAAGGTGGTAGTTTATATGACACTAGACCATGTCTTCAAAGTGATGTAATGCCTGGTCCATTTTATAATAGGAGGCATCAAGTCAAATCAGGTTGATCCATTCCTTCAACTCCTTTACGTACCAGTCCCTGGCAACTTCTTTACGTACCAGTCCCTGGCAACTTCTTTACGTACCAGTCCCTGGCAACTTCTTTACGTACCAGTCCCTGGCAACTTCTTTACGTACCAGTCCCTGGCAACTTCTTTACGTACCAGTCCCTGGCAACTTCTTTACGTACCAGTCCCTGGCAACTTCTTTACGTACCAGTCCCTGGCAACTTCTTTACGTACCAGTCCCTGGCAACTTCTTTACGTACCAGTCCCTGGCAACTTCTTTACGTACCAGTCCCTGGCAACTTCTTTACGTACCAGTCCCTGGCAACTTCTTTACATACCAGTGCCTGGCAACTTCTTTACGTACCAGTCACTGGCACTTCCTTGCCCACATTTTCAAAACGCCAAATACTGACAAAGATTATTTCAGTATACATTTTTTGAAAGCTGTTTTACTTTAATTAAAATAATGAAGTCGTACCTTGCTTCTTAAGGAGCCGAGCCAAAAATCCATCCATAGAACCGTGGAGGCAATTATTTTATATAAAAAGACTTAGTCATTCATTACCCAGTACTTGTCTCCTAGTCATATTAGCAACACATCCTAGTTGTTGAAAATAGATTCCCCCTCTAGGTTTCTAATGGAAATGTTCATCTCCGTCACATATAGAACCGCTCGTATTGGGTGAGCTGTTCAGAACGGTGTTGTCCTGAGATTTACATGTTGGTGAATGTCGTCCTGAGATGTACATGTTGGTGAATGTCGTCCTGAGATGTACATGTTGGTGAATGTTTGAAAATGGGTTTCATTACAGCCGTTGCGTGTTCAATACCAGGCTACAGCCTTTTGACTGGAAGGTGATTGGCTTGATATTGTTGCATGTTTCCATTAAGCACTTAATGAAACATGTCCTTTCCTTGTATGCACACATAGTGTTTTTGTGGTTCCTGGAGCCAGGTATTATGGGTAATATGCCCCAGGTGGTTCCTGGAGCCAGGTATTATGGGTAATATGCCCCAGGTGGTTCCTGGAGCCAGGTATTATGGGCAATAATGTTAAGCCAATGGGGCTAAAAGTAATTATGTTGTTAGGATAATCATAGCCATAATGGACAGGTGAGGCGGGGGTTATGAATACACAACAGACCAGACTGACTACTTGCAACCTAATTAGGCCTACGCCAGGGGGTGCCTGGGACCATGCATTCCACGCTAATAGGCCTATGCCAGGGGGTGCCTGGGACCATGCATTCCACGCTAATAGGCCTACGCCAGGGGGTGCCTGGGACCATGCATTCCACGCTAATAGGCCTACACCAGGGGGTTCCTGGGACCATGCATTCCACGCTAATAGGCTTACACCAGGGGGTTCCTGGGACCATGCATTCCACGCTAATAGGCCTACACCAGGGGGTTCCTGGGACCATGCATTCCACGCTAATAGGCCTACACCAGGGGGTCCCTGGGACCATGCATTCCAACCTAATAGGCCTACACCAGGGGGTTCCTGGGACCATGCATTCCACCCTAATAGGCCTACACCAGGGGGTTCCTGGGACCATGCATTCCACGGTAATAGGCCTACACCAGGGAGTTCCTGGGACCATGCATTCCATGCAAGGCTATAGAGTTGTTAAAAGCATGAAATGTTGCCATGCAAATAAACGATGGCTAGCCAACACAGACATTATAGATTGATAAGTAGACAAGATCCTAAATAATTTAAATGCAAAACCTTTTATTTTAATTCTGTATATTCTGCAATGTAAGATGACACAATTACTATCTGTTATCTCCTTCAACCCCGTGTCATAAAGACAGGACACATCTGCTAACTGGCTGTCTACAATGATATGGTGCAACGGTTACAACACAATAAGATCCACTCGAACTGCAATGAAGAAACAACATACCTCAGCAGCAATGTCATATCCAGCCCACGAGAATACAGAAGCAAGAGCTGCCAGAGTTCTACGTGTTCCCCCACACGAGAATACAGAAGCAAGAGCTGTCAGAGTTCTACGTGTTCCCCCACACGAGAATACAGAAGCAAGAGCTGTCAGAGTTCTACGTGTTCCCCCACACGAGAATACAGAAGCAAGAGCTGTCAGAGTTCTACGTGTTCCCCCACACGAGAATACAGAAGCAAGAGCTGTCAGAGGTCTACGTGTTCCCCCACACGAGAATACAGAAGCAAGAGCTGTCAGAGGTCTACGTGTTCCCCCACACGAGAATACAGAAGCTAGAGCTGTCAGAGTTCTACGTGTTCCCCCCCAGCATTTCAGAATTGTAGTCATCGTCGTTGATGAAGTGCTTAGGCTACTACACACGTCTGTATCGGTCTCTTTCAAAAAAGAAAACAGTGACATTTTGTTCCTTCTTAAAGCCACGGACTGAAAACACACATGCACAGTTGTTACCCATCTCCAATGTTATTGCAGTCGGCCACATAAAATAATACCGATCACTTTAGGAGGAAAAGAACACACTTCCTGTCTCAAAACCTATAATACTTTTAATTATATATATATATAAAACAATTTCAAAGAGCTCATTTGGCCATATGCTTTCAATAAAACAAAAGAATGTGTCCACAATTCCCAGGTTTCTCAATCGCCCTGACTAACGGAGCAGAGCTAGTGCACAACAGAACGCCACGAGTCACATGACCCTTTTATTTTGGCCTCTTTCCAGTCCTAGGCCCCAGGGAGAGAAGGCAAAGTCCACCTAACTAGTTCATGTATGGAATCACTTGGGAAATGTAGAATTTTAGGTCAACTTACCCTTTAAAAAGTGATAAATATGTCAAGACAAAATGTGTATGTAGAATAGCACGCCCCATAGCAAAATGTGATGGTAGGAAGTTAGCAGAATGTGATGGTAGGAAGTTAGCAGAATGTGATGGTAGGAAGTTAGCAGAATGTGATGGTAGGAAGTTAGCAGAATGTGATGGTAGGAAGTTAGCAGAATGTGATGGTAGGAAGTTAGCAGAATGTGATGGTAGGAAGTTAGCAGAATGTGATGGTAGGAAGTTAGCAGAATGTGATGGTAGGAAGTTAGCAGAATGTGATGGTAGGAAGTTAGCAGAATGTGATGATGCAGGAAGTTAGCAGAATGTGTTAATGTAGGAAGTTAGCTGGCTTCCTGCATCAACACATTATGCTATGGGGCAGAGAAATACGCACTTAGGGAGCCTTTCACTTACACTGTGTTATCAAAATACCCCTCAAGAGAGGCATAATGTGTGGAACTGTGGAACTGCAGGAAATTCATTTAACATGTGAATTTTTTACATTTTTATCTGGGGGACATTGCGTGTCAAGACATTAACATCCCGTATTGATTAAATAGAGCTAAATATTTATTACATTTTTTAATTTAACTAGGCAAGTCAGTTAAGAACAAATTCTTAATTACAATGACAGCCTACCGGGGAAAAGTGGTGTGTTAACTGCCTTGTTCAGGGGCAGAACGACAGATCTTTTTCCCTTGTCAGCTCGGGGGATTCAACCCAGCAACCTTTCAGTTCCTGGCCCAATGCTCTAACCACTAGGCTACCCTGCCTCTAACCACTAGGCTACCCTGCCTCTAACCACTACCCTGCCACCTCCAAATATCAACTGTATGGTGGCAAGAGCACAACTGCTTCCACAGCCGAGTGCCGTGTGGAAAGAGACGTGTTCCAATGAGCCCAGTCACTGGACAACATGTCGAAATGCAATCTGGGAAAAGACAACCGTTTTGATGGTAATGACTGAAAAGAGGATCCAAGCTATCCACTGCTGTATGATCTATTCCTCAACTCCAATTGGCAGTGTTTCACAACAGGAGTGTCCGGCATGACAAAGGAAAGGAACCGCGTCGGCCATTCAACTGCATAAAGGGTTGGCCTACATCCTCTTTAACAATGTACAATTGGTAAACAAGCTGCCTCATGCTACAGAAACAGGGGATTGGGCTCCTGTCTTGTGCTGTTCTGGCTCGTACTAGGCTACTTAACTAAACTCGGTCTCTGTGTGGGCGTGCCTGTCCACCGTGTGTCTGTCTTCTCTCTGTGTGGTGTTCTGTGATAACGCTGACTGTAACCCCCTGCTGGAGCCACCATGCTGATTGTGATTACCCATGATTAAAATTCTGCCTAAATAGCTTTCTCCTGTGATCTCGCCCACGAGCCTGTAGTTGTCACTTGGTACTGGCCCGGTGTGCTACTGGCAAATTTACCTGAATGTCAAGCCCTGGTGTGTGTGTGTGAGCGAGGCCAGGTGTGCTAGAGACAGAACAGCTGTGTGTGAGAGCGTGACAGGACAGCTGTATGTATCAGGTGTGTGAGAGTGTGTGACAGGACAGCTGTGTGTATCATGTGTGTGTGTGAGAGCGTGACAGGACAGCTGTGTGTATGAGAGCGTGACAGGACAGCTGTATGTATCGTGTGTGTGAGAGTGTGTGACAGGACAGCTGTGTGTATCGTGTGTGTGTGAGAGCGTGACAAGACAGCTGTATGCATCGTGTGTGTGTGAGAGCGTGACAGTAGAGCTGTATGCATCGTGTGTGTGTGAGAGCGTGACAGGACAGCTGTGTGTATCGTGTGTGTGTGAGAGCATGACAGGACAGCTGTATGCATTGTGTGTGTGAGTACTACTCACATGAAGACCAGTGTGATGGCTGCCATCAGGGCTGTGTGTGTGTGTGAGTACTACTCACATGAAGACCAGTGTGATGGCTGCCATCAGGGCTGTGTGTGTGTGAGTACTACTCACATGAAGATCAGTGTGATGGCTGCCATCAGGGCTGTGTGTGTGTGAGTACTACTCACATGAAGATCAGTGTGATGGCTGCCATCAGGGCTGTGTGTGTGTGAGTACTACTCACATGAAGATCAGTGTGGTGGCTGCCATCAGGGCTCCAGGGAACCATGGTTTCTTCCAACGCAGGACCTGGTCCCCAGCCAGGATCACCTCTCCCCAGCCCTGCAGCTGCTCCTCCAGCTGGGCCGTCTCCTGGGCCTGGAACACAGACACCGACCGAGACACACGCCAGAGACAGAGGTTAGGAAGTAGCCTTGGACGAGCCAGAACGGTCCATGAGACAGGAGCCCATCTCCTGTTTCTGAAGAGTGAGGCAGCTTGATCTACCAGTACACCTCCTGGACAGGACGCTAGTCTATTGCAGAGTCAGGTGTTAACCTCCTGGACAGAACACTAGTCTATTGTAGAGTCAGGTGTTAACCTCCTGGACAGGACGCTAGTCTATTGCAGAGCCAGGTGTTAACCTCCTGGACAGGACGCTAGTCTATTGCAGAGCCAGGTGTTAACCTCCTGGACAGGACACTAGTCTATTGTAGAGCCAGGTGTTAACCTCCTGGACAGGACGCTAGTCTATTGCAGAGCCAGGTGTTAACCTCCTGGACAGGACACTAGTCTATTGTAGAGCCAGGTGTTAACCTCCTGGACAGGACACTAGTCTATTACAGAGTCAACTGGACAGGACACTAGTCTATTGCAGAGTCACCTGGACAGGACACTAGTCTATTGCAGAGTCACCTGGACAGGACACTAGTCTATTGCAGATCCAGGTGTTAACCTCCTGGACAGGACACTAGTCTATTGCAGAGCCAGGTGTTAACCTCCTGGACAGGACACTAGTCTATTGCAGAGCCAGGTGTTAACCTCCTGGACAGGACACTAGTCTATTGCAGAGCCAGGTGTTAACCTCCTGGACAGGACACTAGTCTATTGCAGAGCCAGGTGTTAACCTCCTGGACAGGACACTAGTCTATTGCAGAGCCAGGTGTTAACCTCCTGGACAGGACACTAGTCTATTGCAGAGCCAGGTGTTAACCTCCTGGACAGGACACTAGTCTATTGCAGAGCCAGGTGTTAACCTCCTGGACAGGACACTAGTCTATTGCAGAGCCAGGTGTTAACCTCCTGGACAGGACACTAGTCTATTGCAGAGCCAGGTGTTAACCTCCTGGACAGGACACTAGTCTATTGCAGAGCCAGGTGTTAACCTCCTGGACAGGACACTAGTCTATTGCAGAGCCAGGTGTTAACCTCCTGGACAGGACACTAGTCTATTGTAGAGCCACCTGGACAGGACACTAGTCTATTGCAGAGCCACCTGGACAGGACACTAGTCTATTGCAGAGCCAGGTGTTAACCTCCTGGACAGGACACTAGTCTATTGCAGAGCCAGGTGTTAACCTCCTGGACAGGACACTAGTCTATTGCAGAGTCACCTGGACAGGACACTAGTCTATTGCAGAGCCAGGTGTTAACCTCCTGGACAGGACACTAGTATATTGCAGAGCCAGGTGTTAACCTCCTGGACAGGACACTAGTCTATTGTAGAGTCAGGTGTTAACCTCCTGGACAGGACACTAGTCTATTGCAGAGTCACCTGGACAGGACACTAGTCTATTGCAGAGCCAGGTGTTAACCTCCTGGACAGGACGCTAGTCTATTACAGAGCCAGGTGTTAACCTCCTGGACAGGACACTAGTCTATTGCAGAGCCAGGTGTTAACCTCCTGGACAGGACACTAGTCTATTGTAGAGCCACCTGGACAGGACACTAGTCTATTGCAGAGCCAGGTGTTAACCTCCTGGACAGGACACTAGTCTATTGCAGAGTCACCTGGACAGGACACTAGTCTATTGCAGAGCCACCTGGACAGGACACTAGTCTATTGCAGAGCCAGGTGTTAACCTCCTGGACAGGACACTAGTCTATTGCAGAGTCACCTGGACAGGACACTAGTCTATTGCAGAGCCACCTGGACAGGACACTAGTCTATTGCAGAGCCAGGTGTTAACCTCCTGGACAGGACACTAGTCTATTGCAGAGCCAGGTGTTAACCTCCTGGACAGGACACTAGTCTATTGCAGAGCCAGGTGTTAACCTCCTGGACAGGACACTAGTCTATTGCAGAGCCAGGTGTTAACCTCCTGGACAGGACGCTAGTCTATTGCAGAGCCACCTGGACAGGACACTAGTCTATTGCAGAGCCAGGTGTTAACCTCCTGGACAGGACACTAGTCTATTGCAGAGCCAGGTGTTAACCTCCTGGACAGGACACTAGTCTATTGCAGAGCCAGGTGTTAACCTCCTGGACAGGACACTAGTCTATTGCAGAGCCAGGTGTTAACCTCCTGGACAGGACACTAGTCTATTGCAGAGCCAGGTGTTAACCTCCTGGACAGGATACTAGTCTATTGCAGAGCCAGGTGTTGAGCGTTGTTTAAATACATACACAAATCCCCGGCTCACAAAACATGGCAAAGTTGCAATTTGACCAGTGTGATTCATTTTTAATTCCCCTTAATTTAACCAGGTAGGCCAGTTGAGAACAAGTTCTCATTTACAACTGCGACCTGGCCAAGATAAAGCAAAGCAGTGCGACAAAAACAACAGTTACACATAGGATAAACAAACGTACAGTCAATAACACAATAGAAAATCTACATACAGTGTGTGCAAATGGAGTAAGGAGGTACGGCAATAAATAGGCCACGGCAGTAGTCCCCCCCCCCCCCCCCCAAGGTGTGTGAAAACGCAGCCTGATAACGGGTCAGGTTGACAAGGACTCAAGATGCACTGGTGCACTCAGAAGAAAAGCCATCTAACTCTCAGTCCAGACAACGCTGAACTCCAATTCACATATAGTTAACAGTTTAGCCTGTTCATCTAAGGAGCTAGGCTGAGTCCCAAATGGCACCCTATTCCCTATAGGACTCTGGTTAATGAAGTGCACTATATAGGAACTAGGGCGCCATTTGGACGTAAACAGACTGCACCACAGAAATACCACTGTTAAATGGCTTGCTAATACCTTAAGCCCTGCTGACTTCCAAACATCCCTCTACTACTATCAGTTGGCGGCTGTGCAGAGCCACAGGGCCGAAGGGTTGAGGAAAACAGAGGTGTCATTGTGAATGGTCTGGGGAAGTGAAATAATCCCACGTTGTGCCGGCACCACAAAGACCCGTCTTCATACAGACATCTCTATTCCACTGAACGCCATGTCGTCTCATGACCCACAGCCAGCCAGGAAAAGGCATAGCTATTAACGTTACAGACTTGTTTTGCCACACAGATCATCATCGTGATGTGATCCATCCTAGTTGTCAGTTGATCCTCTGTGGTAGGTTTTGTTCGGTGGATGAATGTAATCAACGATAGACGAGGCCTGACTGCCGCATCTGAGAGCTGTCGTTAAGCTGACACAGCACGATTTAACTGAAGACAGTTTCAACCTGATTCTAGTGTTCCATCGCGGTTCCCAAACCTTCTCCCACTCAGGCTCCCCTTCCAGCATTGGTGAACAATCCCCCTGCATATCTATTTATATGGCCACAAACTGTTTACACCCTCTTGTTGCTAGACAACTAATTTTTGCCGTTTTAAAAAGCATATTTCCTGCAGTTCTACAAAAAAAAAATCTTGGTGTACTGAGAAAATTCAGTTTTGAAGCCAATTTTCTTTCAATTCCATACATTTTGCCATGGCTAATGTGTATTCATGTGATATTTGAGTGACTAACATTACTACAAAATCTATAAGCAAAAAAATCAATAAAAAAAGCCAACGTGGGCTAGTTGATCAGGACATTAGTTATAAGTTATAAGCGGCAGGTAACCTAGTAGTTAGAGCGTTGGGCCAGTAACTGAAAGGTTGCTGGAT
This sequence comes from Oncorhynchus mykiss, assembly GCF_057628025.1. Taxonomy (NCBI): domain Eukaryota; kingdom Metazoa; phylum Chordata; class Actinopteri; order Salmoniformes; family Salmonidae; genus Oncorhynchus; species Oncorhynchus mykiss. Next base: position 77,533,147 of record NC_143034.1, on the reverse strand, counting down.
CGAATCCCCGAGGTACAAATCTGTCATTCTACCCCTGAACAAGGCAGTTAACACACGGTTCCCAGTAGGCCGTCATTGTAAACAAGAATGTGTTCTTTAACTGACATGCCTAGTTAAATAAAAGGTTAAAAAATAAATATCTCTAAGAAATACAATGACTGAAAATAGAAAAACTGATGCACTACCCAATTTCAAAACAATCCAGATTAACCTGGACCGAGTTTCAGTTTGGGAACCACTGCTCGAGAATGTAGTGAAATACAGATCAATTCAAACAGGTGCTACGACTGTGATCACGCTCTCCGTAGCCGATGTGAGCAAGACCAATAAAACAGGTCAACCTTCACAAGGCCACAGGGGCCAGACGGATTACCAGGACGTGGGTACTCTGAGGATGCAAGGACCAACTGACAAGTGTCTCCACTGACATTTTCAACCTCTCCCTGCCAGAGTCTGTAATAGCTACACATTTCAAGCAGACCACCTTAGTACCTGTGCCCAAGAAAGCGAAGGTTCCCTGCCTAAATGATTACCACCCTGTAGCACTCATGTAGGTAGCCATGAAGTGCTTTGAAAGGCTGGTTAAGGCTCACAACACCATCATCCCAGAAACCCTAGACCCACAATTCACAAAACACCCCAACAGATCCACAGATGATTGCTCTCCACACTGCCTTTTCACACCTGGACAAGAGGAACACCTATGTGAGAATGATGCACACTGCCCTAACCCATCTGGACAAGAGGAACACCTATGTGAGAATGATGCACACTGCCCTAACCCATCTGGACAAGAGGAATACCGACGTGAGAATGCTGTTTATCTACTACAGCTCAGCATTTAACACCATAGTACCCTCCAAACTTGTCATCAAGCTCGAGACCCTGGGTATCCCCGCTATCATCCAGAAGGCGAGGCCAGTACAGGTGCATCAAAGCAGGGACCGAGAGACTGAAAAACAGCTTCTATCTCAAGGCCATCAGACTGTTAAACAGCCATCGCTAACATTGAGTGGCTGCTGCCAACATACTGACTCAACTCCAGCCACTTTAATAATGGAAAAATGTATGTAATAAATGTATCACTAGCCACTTTAAACAATGCCACTTTTATATAATGTTTACATACCCTACATTACTCATCTCATATGTATATACTGTACTCTACCATCTACTGCATCTTGCCTTTGCCGTTCTATACCATCAGTCAATATACACACACACATACATATATATACACACATACATATACATATACACATATACATATACATATACATATATATATATATATATATATACACACACACACATATACACATATACATATATACACATATACATATTCTTATTCATTCCTTTACACGTGTGTATTAGGTAATTGTTATGAAATTGTTATGTTGGACATTACTGCATTGGACATTACTGCATTGGACATTACTGCATTGGACATTACTGCATTGTCAGAACTAGAAGCACAAACGTTTCACAACACTCGCATTAACATCTGCTATGTGACAAATAACATTTGATTTGTTCATTGACTACAGCTCAACACCATAGTGCCCACGAAGCGCATCACTAAGCTAATGACCCTGGGACTAAACACCTCCCTCTGCAACTGGATCCTGGACTTCCTGACAGGCCGCCCCCAGGTTGTAAGGCTGGGCAACAATACATCTGCCACGTTGATCCTCAACACGGGGGCCCCTCAGAGATACGTGTTTAGTCCCCTCCCAGTTTCCATGTTCACCCACGACTGCGTGGCCAAGCACGATTCCAGCACCATCATTAAGTTTTCTAACGACACAACAGTGGCAGGCCTGATCACCGACAACAATGAAAGCCTATAGGGAGGTCAGAGACCTGGCAGTGTGGTGCCAGGACAACAACCACTCCCTCAATGTGAGCATGACAAAGGAGCTGATCGTGGACTACAGGAAAAGTAGGACCGAGCACGCCCCCATTCACATCAACGGGGCTGTAGTGGAGCAGATTGAGAGCTTCAAGTGTCCACATCACCAACAAATGATCATAGTCCAAACACACCAAGACAGTCCTGAAGAGGGCACAACAATGCATTTCCCCCCTCAGGAGACTGAAAAGATATGGCATGGGTCCCCAGATCCTCAAGATCTGCTGCACCATCGTGAGCATGGTGACTGGTTGCATCACTGCCTGGTACGGCAACTGCTCGGCATCCAACCGTAAGGCACTACAGAGGGTAGCGCGCACGGCCCAGTACGTCACTGGGGCCAAGCTTCCTGGCATCCAGGACCTATATACTAGGCTGTGTCAGAGGAAGGCCCTCCCTCTACAGTCAACCAGGACCTATATACTAGGCTGTGTCAGAGGAAGGCCCTCCAAAAATTGTCTACAGTCATCCAAGAAATAGACTGCATTGTTGGTTTAGGGCTTGTAGTAAGTAGTTCTCTTTAGCCCATGTCATTATGAATCACAGAATGAATCATTAGATTGTTCGCTACAAGATTACAAATGTAATATGCTTGTACTTAATTAACAGTGTTGATTACATGAGAACGTTAGTTTGTTGTGACCTTCGCCCAGCTCTAGGATGCATCTCGTCCATATTTCGGCATTTGTAGTTGGTAACATTAGGAGGCGTTTCTGCGCTTTGAATGACTGATACCCTCATAATTTTCATCTTCCAGATCAGTGACTTTCTATTCCTCTAACCCGAATCAATCAATGTTGCAAGGGGCCGTTTCTATGGCAATTTATACAACGGGCGGATCAGATCCTGAATGCTGATTGGTTAAAACAGCATTCCAGCCTGTGTCTACATCACAAATTACCACCTGCTAAATCTTCGACGTTAAAATGCCTATTTGTATCGGGACTATACATTGTGGAAGGATGAAATTGTATGAATAAATTAATCAAGATAACGTTAATGAAAATATGTCAATCATTATTTGAATATGTTCCTAACCCGTTGTATAAATGCCCTCGAAGGCGGTGTTTGGAGGAAAGTATTTGACTCTAACGGGGAGATTTGCGGCACACCACCTGCCCTCGACTACAAGCATTTCGCTATCGTCGCAATAACATCTGCTAACCATGTGTATGTGACCAATAAAATGTGATTTTTATCTCGGGCCTAACACCACCCGTGCCAATATATCCTTCAAACATAGTCTTCTCGGGCATTATCATTTAATTAAAAAAGGTTAGCCTCAGAACTGCACAATGAAAACTGGGAGACTTTTGTCTGGGAAGGGTATATACACTGAAATTCAGTCTTAACGTGCATTAATATATAGGCTCAATTTTGTTTTGTATTCCCCGGATTTCGTTTAGAACAGGTCAATGTTATTACACCATCTAGGTTACCAGTCGACGTTCAAATGCATCGCCGTTCAGCCCTCGGTCCGAGCAGCGACCACTTCTGACCATGGTCTTAATTACACTAGTCACTCTAACCATGCTTAATTGAGTAAATCGTCTAACTTTTACACCAAATATATAAATTAGTCATCTTTCGGTGACTAATCAAATAGTTAAGGTAACGCACATTTGGTAACTTCAAAGGGGATGTTAAATAAATGTCACAAGATCCAAATTAGACATGGGCTCTCTCCGGCTTGTCAGCTGAACGCGACACAATTAAAATAACCTTACGGACAGCCGCTGTGTTGGCTAGCAGGCCAAATAAACACAGCTAGCTACAAAAACACCTTTCCCCAATTAGCCGTATCATGCGAGAACAGCTAGTTAGCCGAGCAATAATGTTAGCTATAAGGCCAATATTAGACTGTATAACGTTAATTGTTAGTGTAGATAATGTTAACGGCCTATGTAAAATGATACATAGGCCGTCTAACAAACCATGTATTGTTATGGCTTGGTTAATTTGCTCAGATGGTCAGATGAATGATTTAATTTGTTGGGCACGGTTCTCATTTTCACTAATCCTCCTTCGCTAGCATAGCTGGTTAATTGGTAGCATTTCGAAGGCCGTTGTTGACAAGCGAACGACAGCAGTCAAGCAACACTATGACGTTAACGTTACCTAAATTCAGGAACAAAAGCTTGTCAAGTCGAAAGTGGGATAACGTTACTTACGAGTACGTTGGCGCTTTTGTTGTCTCCCTCTGCCATAGCTAGCGGTTGTTTAAGTTTTCGGTGATGTTTTAAAGGCAAATTTAAAACGACCCAGGGGCGCAGCAGACGCTTCCCTCTCTTCTTTGTGGATTTTGCAGTTCACAAACCAACCGTTGGATGCCCGGCAGGATGGACTTGCGAACAACGTCATGGCTAAAGGCTTTATGGGTAATGTAGTCCACGCCCCCTTTCCTCGGCGTTGCCCAAAATAAAATTACTCGGCTGACATTTACGACCCAAATTAATTTAAAATCAATAAACCGTTTAAGCAGGAGGAAACTCCTACCACAAGGAAATTAGAAGAATGAGCAATAATTTAATTGGTGAACCTCTGACCAATTTCACAAATCACTTGATTGATTAGATTTAACCTCAATGGAATTGGATGATTAATTTAATATCAGTCAGGCGTTTGGACCACTGCTGAAGTCTTCAGGGCTCTCTGTGTTACATTTCCCCCTCACGGACTGGATATAGATTGGCTGATAGCCCAGTGAGCTCATTCACCAGTCTATAACCATTACTGGATAGTCTGAAGTGAATTCCTTTCCTTAGCCAAGTCCCAAACTGTACCCTAATTCCCCTGGTCAAAAGTCTGGGACACAACAGTTGTCTCTTTTAGACCACTGAAAACCATTAGCCAGCTTTCTCCAGCCATCCTGTTTCCACATCGGTGTAAATTCCAGATTGTTAAAAAACAGTGTGGCTTCTCATCCAAAGCAGCAAAGTACATTCACATTTCAGTCTTTGTAGTTATGAGAGTATGGGACGTAGAGAGTATGGGACGTAGAGTATGGGATGTAGAGAGTATGGGACGTAGAGTATGGGACGTAGAGTATGGGACGTAGAGAGTATGGGACGTAGAGTATGGGACGTAGAGTATGGGACGTAGAGAGTATGGGACGTAGAGTATGGGACGTAGAGAGTATGGGACGTAGAGAGTATGGGACGTAGAGTATGGGACGTAGAGTATGGGACGTAGAGTATGGGACGTAGAGTATGGGACGTAGAGTATGGGACGTAGAGTATGGGATGTAGAGAGTATGGGACGGAGAAAAACAATGGAAAAGTGTACAGAGGGGAGAGTCCTAAAAATCTGTATGTTTTTCCATTATCCATTTTCTATGTACATATGTACATGTTCAGTTTACAGTATCAATCTTTCCACCTGGAGAAAGAATTCTAGAATAAAACTTACTACTTTTACTGTATTTTCATTGGCATCACCGTACAAGAATGAAAAATATCAGCCAGCAAATCAACATTAAAAAGAGTTTAACACAAATACATGGGGCTCCCGAGTGGCGTCACTACAGACCCTGGTTCGAATCCAGGCTGTATCACAGCGATCTAAGGCCCTGCATGTCAGTGCTAGAGGCGTCACTACAGACCCTGGTTCGAATCCAGGCTGTATCACAGCGATCTAAGGCCCTGCATCTCAGTGCTAGAGGCGTCACTACAGACCCTGGTTCGAATCCAGGCTGTATCACAGTGATCTAAGGCCCTGCATCTCAGTGCTAGAGCCGTCACTACAGACCCTGGTTCGAATCCAGGCTGTATCACAGCGATCTAAGGCCCTGCATCTCAGTGCTAGAGGCGTCACTACAGACACCCTGGTTCGATTCCAGGCTGTATCACAACCGGCCGTGATTCTGAGTCTCATAGGGCGGCACACAACTGTCGTCCCGGGTTTGGCCAGTGTAGAACATCATTATAAATAAGAATTTGTTCTTTAACTGACTTGCCTAGTTAATAAAATAAAAATACCCATTTGTGAACTGTGTTTTGTATTTGCAGAACATATGAAGAGACGGAAACAGACGACCATTTTAAATGCAATTTTATTTCAAACTAAATCCAATAAAACCTTTAAGAAATAGCAGTTTTGCACTATCATCAAAAAACACCCACTACTCCTTTACTTATCTACTGCTTTACTTATCTATTCTACTTATTTCTCCCACTAAAAAGGTAAAACTAGAGGGTCAGTCAGTAAGGATCAGTAAAACACAAGCTGGGAGAGTATACATCCCATATCAGGAAGGAAGGCTACTGCTGCTACTACTACTACTACTACTACTACTACTACTACTACAGGTACTACTCACTCACAGGCAAGGCAGCAAGTAAAAAAAAAAGGAATCAATCTAGTCTAAAGCTTTTCTATTTTATAAACAAGGGATAGGGAGGAGAGAAGCCTACCAAATACAACAGATATGAATAAAGATTCACATTGAAGAAAAATGATTATTACATGGATTTCTCTCAGGTCAAGCCCTGCATTCCAAATGGCATCCTATTCCCTATTTAGGGCACGACCTTTGACCCATATATGTCTCTGGTCAAAAGTAGTGCACTGTATAGGGGGATATGGTGCTGTTTGGGACGTAGACCCAAAGGGTTCAGATAGTAACTAGCTAGAACTTTGCCCACGTTGTCATCCTTTCTCAGTCAATCCCGAAATCTTAACTCCACTCAACAACAACAACAGAAAATATGGTAACTTCAGACAATAGGATTAGTTAACTAGAGGCACATCGTTACGCAGTGCCAAAACATATTAATAAAAAGAGAACGCCACACGACTGTGAATCTTCTCCCCCCCCCCCCAAAAAAAAACCCATCTCCATTTTGATAATCCATTTATAAATGTCAAACTTGTGTGATACACAATTTCTAAAGAGCTTTGTAGAATAAGTCTGTTTTTCTTCAGTTTTACACTAAATGTTTTAGAGAAGAAAAAAGAAAGAAAAAGAAAGTCTGATTACACTATTTTATTTCCTGAAATCATTTCCCCTCTCAGGCTTTGGATGGAGTCCCACTGAGCCAACAGATTCTCCCCCCCCCCCCCCCACTCCACACCTGCCCAGTCACAACTCACGCAGCTCAGTCGCTGGCCAATCAGAATCACTGTACCATCAGGGAGATTGGTTTCAAAACAGGTGCAGCCAATCAGCTCTTCAGACCACACCTTTCTCCGCCCCTTTGAATGAGGTCCAAACCCAACGGCATTGCTGGGTAAAACCAGCTCAGCTGTTAAAGGGGGGGGGTTGTCATCGGTGGTAACAGTGAGTGGAGGGTGGTGGTTTTCATTAGGGGAGGGTAAAGGTTATTCAAAACATAGTGTAGAGGGGGAGGGCCTTATCACCATACCTTCCCTACCAATACCTCTGCTCCCCTTCCTGTCTCAGACAGACCCCCCCACCCGTACAGACAAGCAGAGTGGTCAGATCTGGCTGCAGACAGACTGCAGAGTGACCCTTTAGCTGGTAGTGTTAGCTTGGTCTATAGCCAGGTGGCAGGTTGGGTGGGACTGGGTTTAGCCAGCCAATCAGAGCCAGGCAGACAGACAGCTCTAGTGCTGCTACGGTACGGGAGTAGGGGTTCCATGGTGGACCCCTAGGAGGTTATATCGGGGTGGGGGGGAGTATCTTGAACCCCCCCCTCTCCCCCTCCTTCCCCATCAGCGTGTGGCACGGTTGGGTGCTGCTGCTCCAGTGGCTCCTCCTCTCCTTCCTTCACCCCCCAGGCCCAGACAGACACACCTAACCCTAACCCTGCCAGAACAGGGCAGGTGGGTAACAGGGTATGTACGTATCCGGGTGTCTGGTCTGGAGGTTGGGTTGGATGGCTAACCCTCCCTCTGCGAGGCTCTGTTGTGTGCTGGAACCAAAGAGATGCACCACAGGGAGACCCCATTCACACCCAGGCTGTCCAGCCCTCGTACAGCTGGGACAGGTTGTCCACATTGGTGGCCTCCTTTATCACACAGTCCACCTGGAGAGGAGAGAGGGGAGGTGGGGAGACAGGTAGGGGAGAGAGGGATGGAGGAGGAGGAGAGGGAGAGCAGGAGGTGAGGAGAGAGAGAGAGACCGGGATAAGGCAAAGGAGGAGGAAAGTGTAGTCAACAAAGTGTGTAGCTGCCTGCTCAGTGTGTAAAGCAGTGTGTAGCTGCCTGCTCAGTGTGTAAAGCAGTGTGTAGCTAGCTGCCTGCTCAGTGTGTAGTTAGTTACCTGCTCAGTGACACTCATCCTCCTGCTGGGGTCCACGTCTCTCCCCTCCAGCTTGGCTTTCACCCTCTTCCACACGCTCACCGCGTACGAGTTCCTCTCCTGGACAGCTGCAGCACACACGCACACACCACCACGTCAGAGTCACCACACCACCACGTCAGAGTCACCACATCAGAGTCACCACACACCATCACCACGTCAGAGTCAACCACGGGTCCCCAGATCCTCAAAGTTAGACAGCTGCACCATCGAGAGCATCCTGACCAGTTGCATCACCGCCTGGTATGGCAACTGCTCCACATCTGACCAAAAGGTCGCTACAGAGGGTAGTGCGTACGGCCCAGTACATCACCGGGGCCAAGCTTTCTGCCACCCAGAACCTCTATAATAGGCCGTGTCAACCAACCTGTTCCCCCGCACACTGACTCGGTACCGGTGCCCCCTGTATATAACCTCCACACTGACTCAGTACCGGTACCCCCTGTATATAACCTCCACACTGACTCTGTACCGGTACCCCTGTATATAGCCTCCACACTGACTCTGTACCGGTGCCCCCTGTATATAGCCTCCACACTGACTCGGTACCGGTGCCCCATGTATATAGCCTCCACACTGACTCAGTACCGGTGCCCCCTGTATATAGCCTCCATACTGACTCAGTACCGGTACCCCCTGTATATAGCCTCCACACTGACTCGGTACCGGTACCCCCTGTATATAACCTCCACACTGACTCGGTACCGGTGCCCCCTGTATATAAGCTCCACACTGACTCGGTACCGGTGCCCCCTGTATATAAGCTCCACACTGACTCAGTACCGGTGCCCCCCGTATATAACCTCCACACTGACTCAGTACCGGTACCCCCTGTATATAACCTCCACACTGACTCAGTACCGGTACCCCCTGTATATAACCTCCACACTGACTCAGTACCGGTACCCCCTGTATATAACCTCCACACTGACTCGGTACCGGTACCCCCTGTATATAGCCTCCATACTGACTCGGTACCGGTGCCCCCTGTATATAAGCTCCACACTGACTCGGTACCGGTGCCCCCTGTATATAACCTCAACACTGACTCGGTACCGGTGCCCCCTGTATATAAGCTCCACACTGACTCGGTACCGGTACCCCCTGTATATAACCTCCACACTGACTCAGTACCGGTACCCCCTGTATATAACCTCCACACTGACTCAGTACCGGTACCCCCTGTATATAACCTCCACACTGACTCAGTACCGGTACCCCCTGTTTATAACCTCCACACTGACTCAATACCGGTACCCCCTGTATATAACCTCCACACTGACTCAGTACCGGTGCCCCCTGTATATAACCTCCACACTGACTCAGTACCGGTACCCCCTGTATATAACCTCCACACTGACTCAGTACCGGTGCCCCCTGTATATAGCCTCCACACTGACTCTGTACCAGTAACCCTGTATATAGCCTCCACATTGACTCTGTACCGGTGCCCCCTGTATATAACCTCCACACTGACTCAGTACCGGTGCCCCCTGTATATAACCTCCACACTGACTCAGTACTGGTGCCCCCTGTATATAACCTCCACACTGACTCGGTATCGGTGCCCCCTGTATATAACCTCCACACTGACTCAGTACCGGTGCCCCCTGTATATAGCCTCCACACTGACTCTGTACCAGTAACCCTGTATATAGCCTCCACATTGACTCTGTACCGGTGCCCCCTGTATATAACCTCCACACTGACTCAGTACTGGTACCCCCTGTATATAACCTCCACACTGACTCAGTACCGGTACCCCCTGTATATAACCTCCACACTGACTCGGTATCGGTACCCCCTGTATATAACCTCCACACTGACTCAGTACCGGTGCCCCCTGTATATAACCTCCACACTGACTCAGTACCGGTGCCCCCTGTATATAACCTCCACACTGACTCAGTACTGGTACCCCCTGTCTATAACCTCCACACTGACTCGGTATCGGTGCCCCCTGTATATAACCTCCACACTGACTCTGTACTGGTACCCCCTGTATATAACCTCCACACTGACTCGGTACCGGTACCCCCTGTATATAACCTCCACACTGACTCGGTATCGGTGCCCCCTGTATATAACCTCCACACTGACTCTGTACTGGTACCCCCTGTATATAACCTCCACACTGACTCGGTACCGGTACCCCCTGTATATAACCTCCACACTGACTCGGTATCGGTGCCCCCTGTATATAACCTCCACACTGACTCAGTACCGGTACCCCCTGTATATAACCTCCACACTGACTCTGTACCGGTACCCCCTGTATATAACCTCCACATTGACTCTGTACCGGTACCCCCTGTATATAACCTCCACATTGACTCTGTACCGGTACCCCCTGTATATAAGCTCCACATTGACTCTGTACCGGTACCCCCTGTATATAACCTCCACACTGACTCAGTACCGGTGCCCCCTGTATATAACCTCCACACTGACTCAGTACCGGTGCCCCCTGTATATAACCTCCACACTGACTCAGTACTGGTACCCCCTGTATATAACCTCCACACTGACTCGGTATCGGTGCCCCCTGTATATAACCTCCACACTGACTCTGTACCGGTACCCCCTGTATATAACCTCCACACTGACTCGGTACCGGTACCCCCTGTATATAACCTCCACACTGACTCGGTATCGGTGCCCCCTGTATATAACCTCCACACTGACACTGTACTGGTACCCCCTGTATATAACCTCCACACTGACTCGGTACCGGTACCCCCTGTATATAACCTCCACACTGACTCGGTATCGGTGCCCCCTGTATATAACCTCCACACTGACTCAGTACCGGTGCCCCCTGTATATAGCCTCCACACTGACTCTGTACCAGTAACCCTGTATATAGCCTCCACATTGACTCTGTACCGGTGCCCCCTGTATATAACCTCCACACTGACTCAGTACTGGTACCCCCTGTATATAACCTCCACACTGACTCAGTACCGGTACCCCCTGTATATAACCTCCACACTGACTCGGTATCGGTACCCCCTGTATATAACCTCCACACTGACTCAGTACCGGTGCCCCCTGTATATAACCTCCACACTGACTCAGTACCGGTGCCCCCTGTATATAACCTCCACACTGACTCAGTACTGGTGCCCCCTGTATATAACCTCCACATTGACTCTGTACCGGTACCCCCTGTATATAACCTCCACATTGACTCTGTACCGGTACCCCCTGTATATAACCTCCACATTGACTCTGTACCGGTACCCCCTGTATATAACCTCCACACTGACTCAGTACTGGTACCCCCTGTATATAACCTCCACACTGACTCTGTACCGGTACCCCCTGTATATAACCTCCACACTGACTCAGTACCGGTACCCCCTGTATATAACCTCCACACTGACTCAGTACCGGTACCCCCTGTATATAACCTCCACATTGACTCTGTACCGGTACCCCCTGTATATAACCTCCACATTGACTCTGTACCGGTACCCCCTGTATATAACCTCCACACTGACTCGGTACCGGTACCCCCTGTATATAACCTCCACATTGACTCTGTACCGGTACCCCCTGTATATAACCTCCACATTGACTCTGTACCGGTACCCCCTGTATATAACCTCCACATTGACTCAGTACCGGTACCCCCTGTATATAGCCTCCACATTGACTCTGTACCGGTACCCCCTGTATATAACCTCCACATTGACTCTGTACCGGTACCCCCTGTATATAACCTCCACACTGCCCCGTACCGGTACCCCCTGTATATAACCTCCACACTGACTCGGTACCGGTGCCTCCTGTATATAACCTCCACACTGACTCGGTATCGGTACCCCCTGTATATAACCTCCACACTGACTCAGTAACTGTACCCCCTGTATATAACCTCCATACTGACTCGGTATCGGTACCCCCTGTATATAACCTCCACACTGACTCAGTACCGGTGCCCCCTGTATATAACCTCCACACTGACTCAGTACCGGTACCCCCTGTATATAACCTCCACACTGACTCGGTATCGGTACCCCCAGTATATAACCTCCACACTGACTCAGTACCGGTGCCCCCTGTATATAACCTCCACACTGACTCAGTACCGGTGCCCCCTGTATATAACCTCCACACTGACTCGGTATCGGTGCCCCCTGTATATAACCTCCACACTGACTCTGTACCGGTACCCCCTGTATATAACCTCCACACTGACTCGGTACCGGTACCCCCTGTATATAACCTCCACACTGACTCGGTATCGGTGCCCCCTGTATATAACCTCCACACTGACTCTGTACTGGTACCCCCTGTATATAACCTCCACACTGACTCGGTACCGGTACCCCCTGTATATAACCTCCACACTGACTCGGTATCGGTGCCCCCTGTATATAACCTCCACACTGACTCAGTACCGGTGCCCCCTGTATATAGCCTCCACACTGACTCTGTACCAGTAACCCTGTATATAGCCTCCACATTGACTCTGTACCGGTGCCCCCTGTATATAACCTCCACACTGACTCAGTACTGGTACCCCCTGTATATAACCTCCACACTGACTCAGTACCGGTACCCCCTGTATATAACCTCCACACTGACTCGGTATCGGTACCCCCTGTATATAACCTCCACACTGACTCAGTACCGGTGCCCCCTGTATATAACCTCCACACTGACTCAGTACCGGTGCCCCCTGTATATAACCTCCACACTGACTCAGTACTGGTGCCCCCTGTATATAACCTCCACATTGACTCTGTACCGGTACCCCCTGTATATAACCTCCACATTGACTCTGTACCGGTACCCCCTGTATATAACCTCCACACTGACTCAGTACTGGTACCCCCTGTATATAACCTCCACACTGACTCTGTACCGGTACCCCCTGTATATAACCTCCACACTGACTCAGTACCGGTACCCCCTGTATATAACCTCCACACTGACTCAGTACCGGTACCCCCTGTATATAACCTCCACACTGACTCTGTACCGGTACCCCCTGTATATAACCTCCACATTGACTCTGTACCGGTACCCCCTGTATATAACCTCCACATTGACTCTGTACCGGTACCCCCTGTATATAACCTCCACACTGACTCGGTACCGGTACCCCCTGTATATAACCTCCACATTGACTCTGTACCGGTACCCCCTGTATATAACCTCCACATTGACTCTGTACCGGTACCCCCTGTATATAACCTCCACATTGACTCAGTACCGGTACCCCCTGTATATAGCCTCCACATTGACTCTGTACCGGTACCCCCTGTATATAACCTCCACATTGACTCTGTACCGGTACCCCCTGTATATAACCTCCACACTGCCCCGTACCGGTACCCCCTGTATATAACCTCCACACTGACTCGGTACCGGTGCCTCCTGTATATAACCTCCACACTGACTCAGTACTGGTACTCCCTGTATATAACCTCCACACTGACTCTGTACCGGTACCCCCTGTATATAACCTCCACACTGACTCTGTACCGGTGCCTCCTGTATATAGCCTCCACACTGACTCAGTACTGGTACCCCCTGTATATAACCTCCACACTGACTCTGTACCGGTACCCCCTGTATATAACCTCCACACTGACTCAGTACTGGTACTCCCTGTATATAACCTCCACACTGACTCGGTATCGGTACCCCCTGTATATAACCTCCACACTGACTCAGTATCGGTACCCCCTGTATATAACCTCCACACTGACTCAGTACCGGTGCCTCCTGTATATAACCTCCACACTGACTCAGTATCGGTACCCCCTGTATATAACCTCCACACTGACTCAGTACCGGTGCCTCCTGTATATAACCTCCACACTGACTCAGTAACGGTACCCCCTGTATATAACCTCCACACTGACTCAGTATCGGTACCCCCTGTATATAACCTCCACACTGACTCAGTACCGGTGCCTCCTGTATATAACCTCCACACTGACTCAGTATCGGTACCCCCTGTATATAACCTCCACACTGACTCAGTACCGGTGCCTCCTGTATATAACCTCCACACTGACTCAGTAACGGTACCCCCTGTATATAACCTACACACTGACTCAGTACCGGTACCCCCTGTATATAGCCTCCACACTGACTCAGTACCGGTGCCTCCTGTATATAACCTCCACACTGACTCAGTAACGGTACCCCCTGTATATAACCTCCACACTGACTCAGTACCGGTACCCCCTGTATATAACCTACACACTGACTCAGTACCGGTGCCTCCTGTATATAACCTCCACACTGACTCAGTACCGGTACCCCCTGTATATAACCTCCACACTGACTCGGTAACGGTACCCCCTGTATATAACCTCCACACTGACTCGGTACTGGTACCCCCTGTATATAACCTCCACACTGACTCAGTACCGGTACCCCCTGTATATAGCCTCCACACTGACTCTGTACCGGTACCCCCTGTATATAGCCTCCACACTGACTCAGTATCGGTACCCCCTGTATATAGCCCCCACACTGACTCGGTACTGGTACCCCCTGTATATAACCTCCACACTGACTCAGTACCGGTGCCCCCTGTATATAACCTCCACACTGACTCGGTACTGGTACCCCCTGTATATAACCTCCACACTGACTCAGTACCGGTGCCCCCTGTATATAACCTCCACACTGACTCAGTACCGGTACCCCCTGTATATAACCTCCACACTGACTCGGTATCGGTACCCCCAGTATATAACCTCCACACTGACTCAGTACCGGTGCCCCCTGTATATAACCTCCACACTGACTCAGTACCGGTGCCCCCTGTATATAACCTCCACACTGACTCGGTATCGGTGCCCCCTGTATATAACCTCCACACTGACTCTGTACCGGTACCCCCTGTATATAACCTCCACACTGACTCGGTACCGGTACCCCCTGTATATAACCTCCACACTGACTCGGTATCGGTGCCCCCTGTATATAACCTCCACACTGACTCTGTACTGGTACCCCCTGTATATAACCTCCACACTGACTCGGTACCGGTACCCCCTGTATATAACCTCCACACTGACTCGGTATCGGTGCCCCCTGTATATAACCTCCACACTGACTCAGTACCGGTGCCCCCTGTATATAGCCTCCACACTGACTCTGTACCAGTAACCCTGTATATAGCCTCCACATTGACTCTGTACCGGTGCCCCCTGTATATAACCTCCACACTGACTCAGTACTGGTACCCCCTGTATATAACCTCCACACTGACTCAGTACCGGTACCCCCTGTATATAACCTCCACACTGACTCGGTATCGGTACCCCCTGTATATAACCTCCACACTGACTCAGTACCGGTGCCCCCTGTATATAACCTCCACACTGACTCAGTACCGGTGCCCCCTGTATATAACCTCCACACTGACTCAGTACTGGTGCCCCCTGTATATAACCTCCACATTGACTCTGTACCGGTACCCCCTGTATATAACCTCCACATTGACTCTGTACCGGTACCCCCTGTATATAACCTCCACACTGACTCAGTACTGGTACCCCCTGTATATAACCTCCACACTGACTCTGTACCGGTACCCCCTGTATATAACCTCCACACTGACTCAGTACCGGTACCCCCTGTATATAACCTCCACACTGACTCAGTACCGGTACCCCCTGTATATAACCTCCACACTGACTCTGTACCGGTACCCCCTGTATATAACCTCCACATTGACTCTGTACCGGTACCCCCTGTATATAACCTCCACATTGACTCTGTACCGGTACCCCCTGTATATAACCTCCACACTGACTCGGTACCGGTACCCCCTGTATATAACCTCCACATTGACTCTGTACCGGTACCCCCTGTATATAACCTCCACATTGACTCTGTACCGGTACCCCCTGTATATAACCTCCACATTGACTCAGTACCGGTACCCCCTGTATATAGCCTCCACATTGACTCTGTACCGGTACCCCCTGTATATAACCTCCACATTGACTCTGTACCGGTACCCCCTGTATATAACCTCCACACTGCCCCGTACCGGTACCCCCTGTATATAACCTCCACACTGACTCGGTACCGGTGCCTCCTGTATATAACCTCCACACTGACTCAGTACTGGTACTCCCTGTATATAACCTCCACACTGACTCTGTACCGGTACCCCCTGTATATAACCTCCACACTGACTCTGTACCGGTGCCTCCTGTATATAGCCTCCACACTGACTCAGTACTGGTACCCCCTGTATATAACCTCCACACTGACTCTGTACCGGTACCCCCTGTATATAACCTCCACACTGACTCAGTACTGGTACTCCCTGTATATAACCTCCACACTGACTCGGTATCGGTACCCCCTGTATATAACCTCCACACTGACTCAGTATCGGTACCCCCTGTATATAACCTCCACACTGACTCAGTACCGGTGCCTCCTGTATATAACCTCCACACTGACTCAGTATCGGTACCCCCTGTATATAACCTCCACACTGACTCAGTACCGGTGCCTCCTGTATATAACCTCCACACTGACTCAGTAACGGTACCCCCTGTATATAACCTCCACACTGACTCAGTATCGGTACCCCCTGTATATAACCTCCACACTGACTCAGTACCGGTGCCTCCTGTATATAACCTCCACACTGACTCAGTATCGGTACCCCCTGTATATAACCTCCACACTGACTCAGTACCGGTGCCTCCTGTATATAACCTCCACACTGACTCAGTAACGGTACCCCCTGTATATAACCTACACACTGACTCAGTACCGGTACCCCCTGTATATAGCCTCCACACTGACTCAGTACCGGTGCCTCCTGTATATAACCTCCACACTGACTCAGTAACGGTACCCCCTGTATATAACCTCCACACTGACTCAGTACCGGTACCCCCTGTATATAACCTACACACTGACTCAGTACCGGTGCCTCCTGTATATAACCTCCACACTGACTCAGTACCGGTACCCCCTGTATATAACCTCCACACTGACTCGGTAACGGTACCCCCTGTATATAACCTCCACACTGACTCGGTACTGGTACCCCCTGTATATAACCTCCACACTGACTCAGTACCGGTACCCCCTGTATATAGCCTCCACACTGACTCTGTACCGGTACCCCCTGTATATAGCCTCCACACTGACTCAGTATCGGTACCCCCTGTATATAGCCCCCACACTGACTCGGTACTGGTACCCCCTGTATATAACCTCCACACTGACTCAGTACCGGTGCCCCCTGTATATAACCTCCACACTGACTCGGTACTGGTACCCCCTGTATATAACCTCCACACTGACTCAGTACCGGTGCCTCCTGTATATAACCTCCACACTGACTCAGTACCGGTACCCCCTGTATATAACCTACACACTGACTCAGTACCGGTGCCTCCTGTATATAACCTCCACACTGACTCAGTACCGGTACCCCCTGTATATAACCTCCACACTGACTCGGTAACGGTACCCCCTGTATATAACCTCCACACTGACTCGGTACTGGTACCCCCTGTATATAGCCTCCACACTGACTCAGTACTGGTACCCCCTGTATATAACCTCCACACTGACTCAGTACTGGTACCCCCTGTATATAGCCTCCACACTGACTCAGTACTGGTACCCCCTGTATATAGCCTCCACACTGACTCAGTACTGGTACCCCCTGTATATAACCTCCACACTGACTCAGTACTGGTACCCCCTGTATATAGCCTCCACACTGACTCAGTATCGGTACCCCCTGTATATAACCTCCACACTGACTCAGTACTGGTACCCCCTGTATATAACCTCCACACTGACTCTGTACCGGTACCCCCTGTATATAACCTCCACACTGACTCAGTACTGGTACCCCCTGTATATAGCCTCCACACTGACTCAGTATCGGTACCCCCTGTATATAACCTCCACACTGACTCAGTACTGGTACCCCCTGTATATAACCTCCACACTGACTCAGTACTGGTACCCCCTGTATATAGCCTCCACACTGACTCAGTATCGGTACCCCCTGTATATAACCTCCACACTGACTCAGTACTGGTACCCCCTGTATATAACCTCCACACTGACTCAGTACTGGTACCCCCTGTATACAGCCTCCACACTGACTCAGTACTGGTACCCCCTGTATATAACCTCCACACTGACTCAGTACTGGTACCCCCTGTATACAGCCTCCACACTGACTCAGTACTGGTACCCCCTGTATATAACCTCCACACTGACTCAGTACCGGTACCCCCTGTATACAGCCTCCACACTGACTCAGTACTGGTACCCCCTGTATATAACCTCCACACTGACTCAGTATCGGTGCCCCCTGTATATAACCTCCACACTGACTCAGTACTGGTACCCCCTGTATATAACCTCCACACTGACTCAGTATCGGTGCCCCCTGTATATAACCTCCACACTGACTCAGTACAGGTGCCCCCTGTATATAGCCTCCACACTGACTCAGTATCGGTGCCCCCTGTATATAACCTCCACACTGACTCGGTAACGGTGCCCCCTGTATATAACCTCCACACTGACTCAGTATCGGTGCCCCCTGTATATAACCTCCACACTGACTCAGTACTGGTACCCCCTGTATATAACCTCCACACTGACTCAGTATCGGTGCCCCCTGTATATAACCTCCACACTGACTCAGTACAGGTGCCCCCTGTATATAGCCTCCACACTGACTCAGTATCGGTGCCCCCTGTATATAACCTCCACACTGACTCGGTAACGGTGCCCCCTGTATATAACCTCCACACTGACTCAGTATCGGTGCCCCCTGTATATAACCTCCACACTGACTCAGTATCGGTGCCCCCTGTATATAACCTCCACACTGACTCAGTACTGGTACCCCCTGTATATAACCTCCACACTGACTCGGTACCGGTACCCCCTGTATATAACCTCCACACTGACTCGGTACCGGTACCCCCTGTATATAACCTCCACACTGACTCAGTACCGGTACCCCCTGTATATAACCTCCACACTGACTCAGTACCGGTACCCCCTGTATATAACCTCCACACTGACTCAGTACCGGTACCCCCTGTATATAACCTCCACACTGACTCAGTATCGGTGCCCCCTGTATATAACCTCCACACTGACTCAGTACTGGTACCCCCTGTATATAACCTCCACACTGACTCGGTACCGGTACCCCCTGTATATAACCTCCACACTGACTCGGTACCGGTACCCCCTGTATATAACCTCCACACTGACTCGGTACCGGTACCCCCTGTATATAACCTCCACACTGACTCGGTACCGGTACCCCCTGTATATAACCTCCACATTGACTCAGTATCGGTACCCCCTGTATATAACCTCCACACTGACTCGGTACCGGTACCCCCTGTATATAACCTCCACACTGAATCGGTACCGGTACCCCCTGTATATAGCCTCCACACTGACTCGGTACCGGTACCCCCTGTATATAACCTCCACACTGACTCGGTACCGGTACCCCCTGTATATAACCTCCACACTGACTCGGTACCGGTACCCCCTGTATATAGCCTCCACACTGACTCAGTACCGGTACCCCCTGTATATAACCTCCACACTGACTCAGTACCGGTACCCCCTGTATATAACCTCCACACTGACTCAGTACTGGTACCCCCTGTATATAACCTCCACACTGACTCGGTACCGGTACCCCCTGTATATAACCTCCACACTGACTCGGTACCGGTACCCCCTGTATATAACCTCCACACTGACTCGGTACCGGTACCCCCTGTATATAACCTCCACACTGACTCGGTACCGGTACCCCCTGTATATAACCTCCACATTGACTCAGTATCGGTACCCCCTGTATATAACCTCCACACTGACTCGGTACCGGTACCCCCTGTATATAACCTCCACACTGACTCGGTACCGGTACCCCCTGTATATAGCCTCCACACTGACTCGGTACCGGTACCCCCTGTATATAACCTCCACACTGACTCGGTACCGGTACCCCCTGTATATAACCTCCACACTGACTCGGTACCGGTACCCCCTGTATATAGCCTCCACACTGACTCAGTACCGGTACCCCCTGTATATAACCTCCACACTGACTCAGTACCGGTACCCCCTGTATATAACCTCCACACTGACTCAGTACTGGTACCCCCTGTATATAACCTCCACACTGACTCGGTACCGGTACCCCCTGTATATAGCCTCCACACTGACTTGGTACCGGTGCCCCCTGTATATAACCTCCACACTGACTCTGTCCCGGTACCCCCTGTATATAGCCTCCACACTGACTCGGTACCGGTACCCCCTGTATATAACCTCCACACTGACTCAGTACCAGTACCCCCTGTATATAGCCCCCACACTGACTCGGTACCGGTACCCCCTGTATATAACCTCCACACTGACTCAGTATCGGTGCCCCCTGTATATAACCTCCACACTGACTCAGTACTGGTACCCCCTGTATATAACCTCCACACTGACTCGGTACCGGTACCCCCTGTATATAACCTCCACACTGACTCAGTACCGGTACCCCCTGTATATAACCTCCACACTGACTCGGTACCGGTACCCCCTGTATATAACCTCCACACTGACTCGGTACCGGTACCCCCTGTATATAGCCTCCACACTGACTCAGTACCGGTACCCCCTGTATATAACCTCCACACTGACTCAGTACCGGTACCCCCTGTATATAACCTCCACACTGACTCAGTACTGGTACCCCCTGTATATAACCTCCACACTGACTCGGTACCGGTACCCCCTGTATATAACCTCCACACTGACTCGGTACTGGTACCCCCTGTATATAACCTCCACACTGACTCTGTACTGGTACCCCCTGTATATAACCTCCACACTGACTCGGTACCGGTACCCCCTGTATATAGCCTCCACACTGACTCGGTACCGGTACCCCCTGTATATAACCTCCACACTGACTCAGTACCGGTACCCCCTGTATATAACCTCCACACTGACTCGGTACCGGTACCCCCTGTATATAACCTCCACACTGACTCAGTACAGGTGCCCCCTGTATATAGCCTCCACACTGACTCAGTATCGGTGCCCCCTGTATATAACCTCCACACTGACTCAGTACCGGTACCCCCTGTATATAACCTCCACACTGACTCAGTACCGGTACCCCCTGTATATAACCTCCACACTGACTCGGTACCGGTACCCCCTGTATATAACCTCCACACTGACTCGGTACCGGTACCCCCTGTATATAACCTCCACACTGACTCAGTACTGGTACCCCCTGTATATAACCTCCACACTGACTCGGTACCGGTACCCCCTGTATATAGCCTCCACACTGACTCAGTACCGGTACCCCCTGTATATAGCCTCCACACTGACTCGGTACCGGTACCCCCTGTATATAGCCTCCACACTGACTCAGTACCGGTACCCCCTGTATATAACCTCCACACTGACTCAGTACCGGTACCCCCTGTATATAACCTCCACACTGACTCGGTACCGGTACCCCCTGTATATAACCTCCACACTGACTCGGTACCGGTACCCCCTGTATATAACCTCCACACTGACTCGGTACCGGTATCCCCTGTATATAGCCTCCACATTGACTCTGTACTGGTACCCCCTGTATATAACCTCCACACTGACTCTGTACTGGTACCCCCTGTATATAGCCTCCACACTGACTCAGTACTGGTGCCCCCTGTATATAACCTCCACACTGACTCTGTACCGGTACCCCCTGTATATAACCTCCACACTGACTCGGTACCGGTACCCCTGTATATAGCCTCCACACTGACTCAGTACCGGTATCCCCTGTATATAGCCTCCACACTGACTCAGTACTGGTACCCCCTGTATATAACCTCCACACTGACTCAGTACTGGTACCCCCTGTATATAGCCTCCACACTGACTCAGTACTGGTACCCCCTGTATATAGCCTCCACACTGACTCAGTACTGGTACCCCCTGTATATAGCCTCCACACTGACTCAGTACTGGTACCCCCTGTATATAGCCTCCACACTGACTCAGTACCGGTACCCCCTGTATATAGCCTCCACACTGACTCAGTATCGGTACCCCCTGTATATAGCCTCCACACTGACTCAGTACTGGTACCCCCTGTATATAACCTCCACACTGACTCGGTACCGGTACCCCCTGTATATAACCTCCACACTGACTCAGTACCGGTGCCTCCTGTATATAACCTCCACACTGACTCAGTATCGGTACCCCCTGTATATAACCTCCACACTGACTCAGTACCGGTGCCTCCTGTATATAACCTCCACACTGACTCAGTAACGGTACCCCCTGTATATAACCTCCACACTGACTCAGTATCGGTACCCCCTGTATATAACCTCCACACTGACTCAGTACCGGTGCCTCCTGTATATAACCTCCACACTGACTCAGTATCGGTACCCCCTGTATATAACCTCCACACTGACTCAGTACCGGTGCCTCCTGTATATAACCTCCACACTGACTCAGTAACGGTACCCCCTGTATATAACCTACACACTGACTCAGTACCGGTACCCCCTGTATATAGCCTCCACACTGACTCAGTACCGGTGCCTCCTGTATATAACCTCCACACTGACTCAGTAACGGTACCCCCTGTATATAACCTCCACACTGACTCAGTACCGGTACCCCCTGTATATAACCTACACACTGACTCAGTACCGGTGCCTCCTGTATATAACCTCCACACTGACTCAGTACCGGTACCCCCTGTATATAACCTCCACACTGACTCGGTAACGGTACCCCCTGTATATAACCTCCACACTGACTCGGTACTGGTACCCCCTGTATATAACCTCCACACTGACTCAGTACCGGTACCCCCTGTATATAGCCTCCACACTGACTCTGTACCGGTACCCCCTGTATATAGCCTCCACACTGACTCAGTATCGGTACCCCCTGTATATAGCCCCCACACTGACTCGGTACTGGTACCCCCTGTATATAACCTCCACACTGACTCAGTACCGGTGCCCCCTGTATATAACCTCCACACTGACTCGGTACTGGTACCCCCTGTATATAACCTCCACACTGACTCAGTACCGGTGCCTCCTGTATATAACCTCCACACTGACTCAGTACCGGTACCCCCTGTATATAACCTACACACTGACTCAGTACCGGTGCCTCCTGTATATAACCTCCACACTGACTCAGTACCGGTACCCCCTGTATATAACCTCCACACTGACTCGGTAACGGTACCCCCTGTATATAACCTCCACACTGACTCGGTACTGGTACCCCCTGTATATAGCCTCCACACTGACTCAGTACTGGTACCCCCTGTATATAACCTCCACACTGACTCAGTACTGGTACCCCCTGTATATAGCCTCCACACTGACTCAGTACTGGTACCCCCTGTATATAGCCTCCACACTGACTCAGTACTGGTACCCCCTGTATATAACCTCCACACTGACTCAGTACTGGTACCCCCTGTATATAGCCTCCACACTGACTCAGTATCGGTACCCCCTGTATATAACCTCCACACTGACTCAGTACTGGTACCCCCTGTATATAACCTCCACACTGACTCTGTACCGGTACCCCCTGTATATAACCTCCACACTGACTCAGTACTGGTACCCCCTGTATATAGCCTCCACACTGACTCAGTATCGGTACCCCCTGTATATAACCTCCACACTGACTCAGTACTGGTACCCCCTGTATATAACCTCCACACTGACTCAGTACTGGTACCCCCTGTATATAGCCTCCACACTGACTCAGTATCGGTACCCCCTGTATATAACCTCCACACTGACTCAGTACTGGTACCCCCTGTATATAACCTCCACACTGACTCAGTACTGGTACCCCCTGTATACAGCCTCCACACTGACTCAGTACTGGTACCCCCTGTATATAACCTCCACACTGACTCAGTACTGGTACCCCCTGTATACAGCCTCCACACTGACTCAGTACTGGTACCCCCTGTATATAACCTCCACACTGACTCAGTACCGGTACCCCCTGTATACAGCCTCCACACTGACTCAGTACTGGTACCCCCTGTATATAACCTCCACACTGACTCAGTATCGGTGCCCCCTGTATATAACCTCCACACTGACTCAGTACTGGTACCCCCTGTATATAACCTCCACACTGACTCAGTATCGGTGCCCCCTGTATATAACCTCCACACTGACTCAGTACAGGTGCCCCCTGTATATAGCCTCCACACTGACTCAGTATCGGTGCCCCCTGTATATAACCTCCACACTGACTCGGTAACGGTGCCCCCTGTATATAACCTCCACACTGACTCAGTATCGGTGCCCCCTGTATATAACCTCCACACTGACTCAGTACTGGTACCCCCTGTATATAACCTCCACACTGACTCAGTATCGGTGCCCCCTGTATATAACCTCCACACTGACTCAGTACAGGTGCCCCCTGTATATAGCCTCCACACTGACTCAGTATCGGTGCCCCCTGTATATAACCTCCACACTGACTCGGTAACGGTGCCCCCTGTATATAACCTCCACACTGACTCAGTATCGGTGCCCCCTGTATATAACCTCCACACTGACTCAGTATCGGTGCCCCCTGTATATAACCTCCACACTGACTCAGTACTGGTACCCCCTGTATATAACCTCCACACTGACTCGGTACCGGTACCCCCTGTATATAACCTCCACACTGACTCGGTACCGGTACCCCCTGTATATAACCTCCACACTGACTCAGTACCGGTACCCCCTGTATATAACCTCCACACTGACTCAGTACCGGTACCCCCTGTATATAACCTCCACACTGACTCAGTACCGGTACCCCCTGTATATAACCTCCACACTGACTCAGTATCGGTGCCCCCTGTATATAACCTCCACACTGACTCAGTACTGGTACCCCCTGTATATAACCTCCACACTGACTCGGTACCGGTACCCCCTGTATATAACCTCCACACTGACTCGGTACCGGTACCCCCTGTATATAACCTCCACACTGACTCGGTACCGGTACCCCCTGTATATAACCTCCACACTGACTCGGTACCGGTACCCCCTGTATATAACCTCCACATTGACTCAGTATCGGTACCCCCTGTATATAACCTCCACACTGACTCGGTACCGGTACCCCCTGTATATAACCTCCACACTGACTCGGTACCGGTACCCCCTGTATATAGCCTCCACACTGACTCGGTACCGGTACCCCCTGTATATAACCTCCACACTGACTCGGTACCGGTACCCCCTGTATATAACCTCCACACTGACTCGGTACCGGTACCCCCTGTATATAGCCTCCACACTGACTCAGTACCGGTACCCCCTGTATATAACCTCCACACTGACTCAGTACCGGTACCCCCTGTATATAACCTCCACACTGACTCAGTACTGGTACCCCCTGTATATAACCTCCACACTGACTCGGTACCGGTACCCCCTGTATATAACCTCCACACTGACTCGGTACCGGTACCCCCTGTATATAACCTCCACACTGACTCGGTACCGGTACCCCCTGTATATAACCTCCACACTGACTCGGTACCGGTACCCCCTGTATATAACCTCCACATTGACTCAGTATCGGTACCCCCTGTATATAACCTCCACACTGACTCGGTACCGGTACCCCCTGTATATAACCTCCACACTGACTCGGTACCGGTACCCCCTGTATATAGCCTCCACACTGACTCGGTACCGGTACCCCCTGTATATAACCTCCACACTGACTCGGTACCGGTACCCCCTGTATATAACCTCCACACTGACTCGGTACCGGTACCCCCTGTATATAGCCTCCACACTGACTCAGTACCGGTACCCCCTGTATATAACCTCCACACTGACTCAGTACCGGTACCCCCTGTATATAACCTCCACACTGACTCAGTACTGGTACCCCCTGTATATAACCTCCACACTGACTCGGTACCGGTACCCCCTGTATATAGCCTCCACACTGACTTGGTACCGGTGCCCCCTGTATATAACCTCCACACTGACTCTGTCCCGGTACCCCCTGTATATAGCCTCCACACTGACTCGGTACCGGTACCCCCTGTATATAACCTCCACACTGACTCAGTACCAGTACCCCCTGTATATAGCCCCCACACTGACTCGGTACCGGTACCCCCTGTATATAACCTCCACACTGACTCAGTATCGGTGCCCCCTGTATATAACCTCCACACTGACTCAGTACTGGTACCCCCTGTATATAACCTCCACACTGACTCGGTACCGGTACCCCCTGTATATAACCTCCACACTGACTCAGTACCGGTACCCCCTGTATATAACCTCCACACTGACTCGGTACCGGTACCCCCTGTATATAACCTCCACACTGACTCGGTACCGGTACCCCCTGTATATAGCCTCCACACTGACTCAGTACCGGTACCCCCTGTATATAACCTCCACACTGACTCAGTACCGGTACCCCCTGTATATAACCTCCACACTGACTCAGTACTGGTACCCCCTGTATATAACCTCCACACTGACTCGGTACCGGTACCCCCTGTATATAACCTCCACACTGACTCGGTACTGGTACCCCCTGTATATAACCTCCACACTGACTCTGTACTGGTACCCCCTGTATATAACCTCCACACTGACTCGGTACCGGTACCCCCTGTATATAGCCTCCACACTGACTCGGTACCGGTACCCCCTGTATATAACCTCCACACTGACTCAGTACCGGTACCCCCTGTATATAACCTCCACACTGACTCGGTACCGGTACCCCCTGTATATAACCTCCACACTGACTCAGTACAGGTGCCCCCTGTATATAGCCTCCACACTGACTCAGTATCGGTGCCCCCTGTATATAACCTCCACACTGACTCAGTACCGGTACCCCCTGTATATAACCTCCACACTGACTCAGTACCGGTACCCCCTGTATATAACCTCCACACTGACTCGGTACCGGTACCCCCTGTATATAACCTCCACACTGACTCGGTACCGGTACCCCCTGTATATAACCTCCACACTGACTCAGTACTGGTACCCCCTGTATATAACCTCCACACTGACTCGGTACCGGTACCCCCTGTATATAGCCTCCACACTGACTCAGTACCGGTACCCCCTGTATATAGCCTCCACACTGACTCGGTACCGGTACCCCCTGTATATAGCCTCCACACTGACTCAGTACCGGTACCCCCTGTATATAACCTCCACACTGACTCAGTACCGGTACCCCCTGTATATAACCTCCACACTGACTCGGTACCGGTACCCCCTGTATATAACCTCCACACTGACTCGGTACCGGTACCCCCTGTATATAACCTCCACACTGACTCGGTACCGGTATCCCCTGTATATAGCCTCCACATTGACTCTGTACTGGTACCCCCTGTATATAACCTCCACACTGACTCTGTACTGGTACCCCCTGTATATAGCCTCCACACTGACTCAGTACTGGTGCCCCCTGTATATAACCTCCACACTGACTCTGTACCGGTACCCCCTGTATATAACCTCCACACTGACTCTGTACCGGTACCCCTTGTATATAACCTCCACACTGACTCGGTACCGGTACCCCCTGTATATAACCTCCACACTGACTCGGTACCGGTACCCCCTGTATATAACCTCCACACTGACTCGGTACCGGTACCCCCTGTATATAACCTCGTTATTGTTATGTTATTGTGTTACTTTTTATATTTTATTTCCAGAGTGGCACAGCGGTCTAAGACACTGCATCTCAGTGCTTGAGGCGTCACTACAGACACCCTGGTTTGAATCCAGGCTGTATCACAACCGGCCGTGATTGGGAGTCCCCATAGGGTGGTGCACAATTGGCCCAGCATCGTCCGGGTATGGTCGTCAATGTAAATAAGAATTTATTCTTAACTGACTTGCTTAGTTAAATAAAATATAAATATATATATATATATATATATATATATATACATATATACACACACATATTGATGTCATATATCCACTTCAAATCAGTATAGACGAAGGGGAGAGAGGTTAAAAAAGGATTTTAAAGTCTTGAGACAATGGAGACATGGATTGTGTACAGTCGTGGCCAAAAGGTTTGAGAATGACATGAATTAACTGAGGTCTTCTGCCTCAGTTTGTATGATGGCAATTTGCATACACTCCAGAATGTTATGACGAGTGATCAGATGAATTGCAAATCAATCGTAAAGTCCCTCTTTGTCATGCAAATGAACTGAACCCCCTAAAAACATTTCCACTGCATTTCAGCCCTGCCACAAAAGGACCAGCTGACATCATGTCAGTGATTCTCTCGTTAACACAGGTGTGAGTGTTGATAAGGACAAGGCTGGAGATCACTCTGTCATGCTGATTGTTCAAATAACAGACTGGAAGCTACAAAAGGAGGGTGGTCATTGTTCTTCCTCTGTCAACCATGGTTACCTGCAAGGAAACACGTGCCGTCGTCATTGCTTTGCACAAAAAAAGGCTTCACAGGCAAGGATATTGCTGCCAGTAAGATTGCACCTAAATCAACCATTTATCGGCTCATCAAGAACTTCAAGGAGAGCGGTTTAATCGCCCAAGAAAGTCCAGCAAGCGCCAGGACCGTCTCCTAAAGTTGATTCAGCTGCAGGATCGGGGCCCCACCAGTACAGAGCTTGCTCAGGAATGGCAGCAGGCAGGTGTGAGTGCATCTGCACACACAGTGAGGTCAATACTTTTGTAGATGTCCTGGTGTCAAGAAGGGCAGCAAAGAAGCCACTTCTCTCCAGGAAAAACATCTGGGACAGACTGATATTCTGCAAAAGGTACAGGGATTGGACTGCTGAGGACTGGGGTAAAGTCATTTTCTCTGATGAATCCCCTTTCCGATTGTTTGGGGTATCTGGAAAAAAGCTTGTCCAGAGAAGACAAGGTGAGCGCTACCATCAGTCCTGGGTCATGCCAACAGTAAAGAATCCTGAGACCATTCATGTGTGGGGTTGCTTCTCAGGCAAGGGACTGGGCTCACTCACAATTTTGCCTAAGAACACAGCCATGAATAAAGAATGGTACCAACACATCCTCCGAGAGCAACTTCTCCCAACCATCCAGGGAACAGTTTGGTGACGAACAATGCCTTTTCCAGCATGGTGGAGCACCTTGCCATAAGACAAAAGTCATAACTAAGTGGATCGGGGAACACAACATCAATATTTTGGGTCCATGGCCAGGAAACTCCCCAGACCTTAATCCCATTGAAAACTTGTGGTCAATCCTCAAGAGGCGGGTGGACAAACAAAACCCACAAATTCTGACCAACTCCAAGCATTGATGATGCCAGAATGGGCTGCCATCAGTCAGGATGTGGCCCAGAAGGTAATTGACAGCATGCCAGGGTGGATTGAAAAGGTCTTGAAAAAGAAGGGTCAACACTGCAAATATATCACCAGCCACTTTAAACAATGCTACTTAATATAATGTTTACAGACCCTACATTATTCATCTCATATGTATATACTGTACTCGATACCATCTACTGCATCTTGCCTATGCCGCTCTGTACCATCACTCATTCATATATCCTTATGTACATATTCTTTATCCCCTTACACTGTGTATAAGACAGTAGTTTTGAAATTGTTAGGTTAGATTACTCGTTGGTTATTACTGCATTGTCGGAACTAGAAGCACAAGCATTTCGCTACACTCGCATTAACATCTGCTAACCATGTGTATGTGACAAATACATTCGATTTTATTTGATATTGACTCTTTGCATCAACTTCATGTCCTTGTCAATAAAAGCCTTTTGACACTTATGAAATGCTTGTAATTATACTTCAGTATCCATAGTAACATCTGACAAAAAATATCTAAAGACACTGAAGCAGCAAACCTTGTGGAAATTAATATCTGTCATTCTCAAAACTTTTAGGCAGCAGTCTATATGGAATAGGGTCCCATTTGGGACAGTTAGGCTGCAGTCTATATGGAATAGGGTCCCATTTGGGACAGTTAGGCAGCAGTCTATATGGAATAGGGTCCCATTTGGGACAGTTAGGCAGCAGTCTATATGGAATAGGGTCCCATTTGGGACAGTTAGGCAGCAGTCTATATGGAATAGGGTCCCATTTGGGACAGTTAGGCAGCAGTCTATATGGAATAGGGTTCCATTTGGGACAGTTAGGCAGCAGTCTATATGGAATAGGGTCCCATTTGGGACAGTTAGGCAGCAGTCTATATGGAATAGGGGGCCATTTGGGACAGTTAGGCAGCAGTCTATATGGAATAGGGGGCCATTTGGGACAGTTAGGCAGCAGTACTGCTGCTTCTTCTAATTATTGACTCATTGAATTGAAGGTCAGGTGTTAGATGGAGGTTAGGGGTCATACCTCGTCCCGTCTTGGGGTCGCGTACAGCCCGTTTGGGGCTGGGATTTAGACCCTTGCTGGTCATCGTCTGAGCGCTGGGGGGGGTGTCCGCCGGGGTGCCAAGGTTACGGGGGAGGAGCTTGCGTGAATTCTGGGACATTGAGTCCGTCTGAGTCTTCACACCGCTGCACCTCACCGCTGGGGAGAGAAGGAGAAAAAGAGAGAAGGGGAAAGAGAGAGAGAAGAGGAGAGAGAGAAGGGGAGAGAGAGAAGGGGAGAGAGAGAAGGGGAGAGAGAGAAGGGGAGAGAGAGAAGGGGAGAGAGAGAAGGGGAAAGAGAGAAGGGGAGAGAGAGAAGGGGAGAGAGAGAAGGGGAGAGAGAGAAGGGGAAAGAGAGAAGGGGAAAGAGAGAAGGGGGAAGAGAGAGAAGGGGAGAGAAGAAAGGAAAGAGCGAGAAGGACAGAGAGACAGAGAAAGAGACAGAGAGAGAGACAGCGAGACAGAGAGAGAAGGGGAAAGAGCGTGAGAGTGGAGAGAGGAAAGGAAAGAGCGAGAAGGACAGAGAGACAGAGAAAGAGACAGAGAGAGACAGCGAGACAGAGAGAGAAGGGGAAAGAGCGTGAGAGTGGAGAGAGGAAAGGAAAGAGCGAGAAGGACAGATAGACAGAGAAAGAGAGAGAGAGAGACAGCGAGACAGAGAGAGAAGGGGAAAGAGCGTGAGAGTGGAGAGAGGAAAGGAAAGAGCGAGAAGGACAGAGACAGAGAAAGAGACAGAGAGAGAGACAGCGAGACAGAGAGAGAAGGGGAAAGAGCGTGAGAGTGGAGAGAGGAAAGGAAAGAGCGAGAAGGACAGAGAGACAGAGAAATTTATTTTATTTTTTATTTATTTTACCTTTATTTAACCAGGTAGGCAAGTTGAGAACAAGTTCTCATTTACAATTGCGACCTGGCCAAGATAAAGCAAAGCAGTTCGACAGATACAACAACACAGAGTTACACATGGAGTAAAACAAACATACAGTCAATAATAAAGTATAAACAAGTCTATATACAATGTGAGCAAATGAGGTGAGAAGGGAGGTAAAGGCAAAAAAAGGCCTTGGTGGCAAGGTAAATACAATATAGCAAGTAAAACACTGGAATGGTAGTTTTGCAATGGAAGAATGTGCAAAGTAGAAATAAAAAATAATGGGGTGCAAAGGAGCAAAATAAATAAATAAATTAAATACAGTTGGGAAAGAGGTAGTTGATAGGGCTAAATTATATGTGGGCTATGTACAGGTGCAGTAATCTGTGAGCTGCTCTGACAGTTGGTGCTTAAAGCTAGTGAGGGAGATAAGTGTTTCCAGTTTCAGAGATTTTTGTAGTTCGTTCCAGTCATTGGCAGCAGAGAACTGGAAAGAGAGGCGGCCAAAGAAAGAATTGGTTTTGGGGGTGACTAGAGAGATATACCTGCTGGAGCGTGTGCTACAGGTGGGAGATGCTATGGTGACCAGCGAGCTGAGATAAGGGGGGACTTTACCTAGCAGGGTCTTGTAGATGACATGGAGCCAGTGGGTTTGGCGACGAGTATGAAGCGAGGGCCAGCCAACGAGAGCGTACAGGTCGCAATGGTGGGTAGTATATGGGGCTTTGGTGACAAAACGGATTGCACTGTGATAGACTGCATCCAGTTTGTTGAGTAGGGTATTGGAGGCTATTTTGTAAATTACATCGCCAAAGTCGAGGATTGGTAGGATGGTCAGTTTTACAAGGGTATGTTTGGCAGCATGAGTGAAGGATGCTTTGTTGCGAAATAGGAAGCCAATTCTAGATTTAACTTTGGATTGGAGATGTTTGATATGGGTCTGGAAGGAGAGTTTACAGTCTAACCAGACACCTAAGTATTTGTAGTTGTCCACGTATTCTAAGTCAGAGCCGTCCAGAGTAGTGATGTTGGACAGGCGGGTAGGTGCAGGTAGTGATCGGTTGAAGAGCATGCATTTAGTTTTACTTGTATTTAAGAGCAGTTGGAGGCCACGGAAGGAGAGTTGTATGGCATTGAAGCTTGCCTGGAGGGTTGTTAACACAGTGTCCAAAGAAGGGCCGGAAGTATACAGAATGGTGTCGTCTGCGTAGAGGTGGATCAGAGACTCACCAGCAGCAAGAGCGACCTCATTGATGTATACAGAGAAGAGAGTCGGTCCAAGAATTGAACCCTGTGGCACCCCCATAGAGACTGCCAGAGGTCCGGACAACAGACCCTCAGATTTGACACACTGAACTCTATCAGAGAAGTAGTTGGTGAACCAGGCGAGGCAATCATTTGAGAAACCAAGGCTGTTGAGTCTGCCGATGAGGATGTGGTGATTGACAGAGTCGAAAGCCTTGGCCAGATCAATGAATACGGCTGCACAGTAATGTTTCTTATCGATGGTGGTTATGATATCGTTTAGGACCTTGAGCGTGGCTGAGGTGCACCCATGACCAGCTCTGAAACCAGATTGCATAGCAGAGAAGGTATGGTGAGATTCAAAATGGTCGGTAATCTGTTTGTTGACTTGGCTTTCGAAGACCTTAGAAAGGCATGGTAGGATAGATATAGGTCTGTAGCAGTTTGGGTCAAGAGTGTCCCCCCCTTTGAAGAGGGGGATGACCGCAGCTGCTTTCCAATCTTTGGGAATCTCAGACGACACGAAAGAGAGGTTGAACAGGCTAGTAATAGGGGTGGCAACAATTTCGGCAGATAATTTTAGAAAGAAAGGATCCAGATTGTCTAGCCCGGCTGATTTGTAGGGGTCCAGATTTTGCAGCTCTTTCAGAACATCAGCTGAATGGATTTGGGAGAAGGAGAAGGAAAGAAAGAGAGAGAGACATAGAGAGAGACAGCGAGACAGAGAGAGAGAGAGAGAGAGAGAAGGGGGAAAGAAAAGAGCAAGAAGGAGAGAAAGATCGTGAAGAGAACGGGAGAGAGAGTAATCATTGCCTGTGAGCTCTGAAGCGAGATGCAATTTTTAAATCATTCTGGTATTTAACACAGGCTATCACATTAAACAAAGGGCCCCATATTCCCTATGTAGTGCCCTACTTTTGACCTAGGGCCCCATAGTAGTGCACCACATTGGGAGCAGGGTGCCCTCAGCCAGGGTAGCGCACAATGAGGGAGGTGTAGTTACCTGCAGCGAAGCTGGTCTGAGCTGTAGAGGTGGGGCTGGAACAGTCTCCACCCCTCTCTGTCACCAACGGAGACGCAAAGCCAACCAGGCCGTTATACACACTGAAGACAGAGACCGACAGAGAGACAGAGAGGAGGGACAGGGTGGCCACTGTCAGTATGGGTAGGGGTGTTTGTAGCTCATTCAGGGTGTGTGTGTGTGTGTGTGTGTACCTGGTGCTCTGTGTGTGTAGCTCCTTCAGGGTAGCAGGTATCTCCTGCAGTAGCTCCAAACCCTCCTGACTGGCTCCACCGCCGCGGGGCTGGCCCGTTGCCTGGACGACAGTGAACAGCACGATCTGCACGTTGTCCTGCCACGCCTTGTACTCCAACAGGAACTGGCGCACGCTGCCCTCGTAGGTCACTTCCTCCCCCTCCGCCAGCGCGTTCTCCTCGTCCTA
Organism: Oncorhynchus mykiss; assembly: GCF_057628025.1. NCBI lineage: Eukaryota > Metazoa > Chordata > Actinopteri > Salmoniformes > Salmonidae > Oncorhynchus > Oncorhynchus mykiss. The sequence goes on along the minus strand of NC_143034.1, from coordinate 77,498,951 downwards.
CGGGAGAGACCGAAGAGAAAGACATTTCACTGGTTCACCTACTGTCAATGAACTAAGTAGACCAGACCCAGCTGTTATCCCATTGGTGTATGTGGAAGAGCCAATCCTTAAGCAGACCGGGAGAGCAACCATTTTTTTCTCATAGTAAACAGCCTGATTAAAAGACATCTTGATTTATCCACCATCTTTGCTACGGTATGGGGGACACCCAGGGACAAACAGAGTGCGCTACCCTAACAAATAAATCATGGTGAAAGTAGTGGATTGCTGAGAGTATCATGCATCTGTACGTCTGTCTCCCTGTTGGTGTGTCACTGCCCATACCTTGGCCATGGCCCTCAGAAGGTGTTTGACGTCAGCCAGCTGGCGGTTGTGATTGGACAGGATGCCCTTGATGCTGTCCACCAATAGCTGCAGTGATTCCGTGGCGACATCCAGCTGCTGCTCACGCTCCTCTTGCACAGCCCCCTGGGTAGCCAGCTCCTGGCCAAGCTGCTTCTGGGCACAAGCTAGCCAATCAGGGCTGCCGATGGGCAGCTCCAACGCCGGGCTCTGAGTTTGAGGAGAGATGGGAGAAATGGGAGAGTAAGGAAAGTCCCAAATGGTACCCCTATATCAGCCCTGTCCCTGGAGAGATACCCTTCTGTAGGATTTGGTACCCTCCTGTAGAATTTGGTACCCCTATATCAGCCCTGTCCCTGGAGATGTAGCTAGGGGTTAGTACTCACCAGTCTGTGGAGCTGTAGCTAGGGGTCAGTACTCACCAGTCTGTGGAGCTGTAGCTAGGGGTCAGTACTCACCAGTCTGTGGAGCTGTACCTAAGTGTCAGTACTCACCAGTCTGTGGAGCTGTAGCTAAGTGTCAGTACTCACCAGTCTGTGGAGCTGTAGCTAAGTGTCAGTACTCACCAGTCTGTGGAGCTGTAGCTAAGGGTCAGTACTCACCAGTCTGTGGAGCTCTAGCTAAGGGGTCAGTACTCACCAGTCTGTGGAGCTCTAGCTAAGGGTCAGTACTCACCAGTCTGTGGAGCTGTAGCTAAGGGGTCAGTACTCACCAGTCTGTGGAGCTGTAGCTAAGGGGTCAGTACTCACCAGTCTGTGGAGCTGTAGCTAAGGGTCAGTACTCACCAGTCTGTGGAGCTGTAGCTAGGGGTCAGTACTCACCAGCATGTGGAGCTGTAGCTAAGGGTCAGTACTCACCAGTCTGTGCAGCAGCTGTAGTTAAGGGTCAGTACTCACCAGTCTGTGGAGCAGCTGTAGCTAAGGGTCAGTACTCACCAGTCTGTGGAGCTGTAGCTAAGGGTCAGTACTCACCAGTCTGTGGAGCTGTAGCTAGGGGTCAGTACTCACCAGTCTGTGCAGCAGCTGTAGCTCTATGGAGGAGACGGAGGTGTTGAACTGGGCAGCGTAGGAGCAGGTCTGCTGGCACCTCTTCAGCAGCTCAAACAGAGCAGAGTCCATGCTGAGGGCCTCAGGGGTCCGCATCCGCAGGCCCTCAAAGTTCAGTATGGTACTGCACAGGAACGTCACCTAGAAACAGGAAGAATACATTTCAGTATGGTACTGCACAGGAACGTCACCTGGAAACAGAAATAATAAAGTTGAGGAATGTCACCTGGTATTGGGAATAATAATGCTGAGGAATGTCACCTGGTATTGGGAATAATAAAGTTGAGGAATGTCACCTGGTATTGGGAATAATAAAGTTGAGGAATGTCACCTGGTATTGGGAATAATAAAGTTGCGGAATGTCACCTGGTATTGGGAATAATAAAGTTGAGGAATGTCACCTGGTATTGGGAATAATAAAGTTGAGGAATGTCACCTGGTATTGGGAATAATAATGTTGAGGAATGTCACCTGGTATTGGGAATAATAAAGTTGAGGAATGTCACCTGGTATTGGGAATAATAATGTTGAGGAATGTCACCTGGTATTGGGAATAATAAAGTTGAGGAATGTCACCTGGTATTGGGAATAATAATGTTGAGGAATGTCACCTGGTATTGGGAATAATAAAGTTGAGGAATGTCACCTGGTATTGGGAATAATAAAGTTGAGGAATGTCACCTGGTATTGGGCATAATAAAGTTGAGGAACGTGAACTGGTAATCAAATCAAATCAAATCAAATTTTATTTGTCACATACACATGGTTAGCAGATGTTAATGCGAGTGTAGCGAAATGCTTGTGCTTCTAGTTCCGACAATGCAGTAATAACAAGTAATCTAACTAACAATTCCAAAACTACTGTCTTGTACACAGTGTAAGGGGATAAAGAATATGTACATAAGGATATATGAATGAGTGATGGTACAGAGCAGCATAGGCAAGATACAGTAGATGGTATCGGGTACAGTATGTACAAATGAGATGAGTATGTAAACAAAGTGGCATAGTATAGTATAAAGTGGCTAGTGATACATGTATTACATAAGGATACCATCGATGATATAGAGTACAGTATATACGTATGCATATGAGATGAATAATGTAGGGTAAGTAACATTTATATAAGGTAGCATTGTTTAAAGTGGCTAGTGATATATTTACATCATTTCCCATCAATTCCCATTATTAAAGTGGCTGGAGTTGAGTCAGTGTCAGTGTGTTGGCAGCAGCCACTCAGTGTTAGTGGTGGCTGTTTAACAGTCTGATGGCCTTGAGATAGAAGCTGTTTTTCAGTCTCTCGGTCCCAGCTTTGATGCACCTGTACTGACCTCGCCTTCTGGATGATAGCGGGGTGAACAGGCAGTGGCTCGGGTGGTTGATGTCCTTGATGATCTTTATGGCCTTCCTGTGACATCGGGTGGTGTAGGTGTCCTGGAGGGCAGGTAGTTTGCCCCCGGTGATGCGTTGTGCAGACCTCACTACCCTCTGGAGAGCCTTACGGTTGAGGGCGGTGCAGTTGCCATACCAGGCGGTGATACAGCCCGCCAGGATGCTCTCGATTGTGCATCTGTAGAAGTTTGTGAGTGCTTTTGGTGACAAGCCGAATTTCTTCAGCCTCCTGAGGTTGAAGAGGCGCTGCTGCGCCTTCTTCACGATGCTGTCTGTGTGAGTGGACCAATTCAGTTTGTCTGTGATGTGTATGCCGAGGAACTTAAAACTTGCTACCCTCTCCACTACTGTTCCATCGATGTGGATAGGGGGGTGTTCCCTCTGCTGTTTCCTGAAGTCCACAATCATCTCCTTAGTTTTGTTGACGTTGAGTGTGAGGTTGTTTTCCTGACACCACACTCCGAGGGCCCTCACCTCCTCCCTGTAGGCCGTCTCATCGTTGTTGGTAATCAAGCCTACCACTGTTGTGTCGTCCGCAAACTTGGTGATTGAGTTGGAGGCGTGCGTGGCCACGCAGTCGTGGGTGAACAGGGAGTACAGGAGAGGGCTCAGAACGCAACCTTGTGGGGCCCCAGTGTTGAGGATCAGCGGGGAGGAGATGTTGTTGCCTACCCTCACCACCTGGGGGCGGCCCGTCAGGAAGTCCAGTACCCAGTTGCACAGGGCGGGGTCGAGACCCAGGGTCTCGAGCTTGATGACGAGCTTGGAGGGTACTATGGTGTTGAATGCCGAGCTGTAGTCGATGAACAGCATTCTCACATAGGTATTCCTCTTGTCCAGATGGGTTAGGGCAGTGTGCAGTGTGGTTGAGATTGCATCGTCTGTGGACCTATTTGGGCGGTAAGCAAATTGGAGTGGGTCTAGGGTGTCAGGTAGGGTGGAGGTGATATGGTTCTTGACTAGTCTCTCAAAGCACTTCATGATGACGGATGTGAGTGCTACGGGGCGGTAGTCATTTAGCTCAGTTACCTTAGCTTTCTTGGGAACAGGAACAATGGTGGCCCTCTTGAAGCATGTGGGAACAGCAGACTGGTATAGGGATTGATTGAATATGTCCGTAAACACACCGGCCAGCTGGTCTGCGCATGCTCTGAGGGCGCGGCTGGGGATGCCATCTGGGCCTGCAGCCTTGCGAGGGTTAACACGTTTAAATGTCTTACTCACCTCGGCTGCAGTGAAGGAGAGACCGCATGTTTTCGTTGCAGGCCGTGTCAGTGGCACTGTATTGTCCTCAAAGCGGGCAAAAAAGTTATTTAGTCTGCCTGGGAGCAAGACATCCTGGTCCGTGACTGGGCTGGGTTTCTTCCTGTAGTCCGTGATTGACTGTAGACCCTGCCACATGCCTCTTGTGTCTGAGCCGTTGAATTGAGATTCTACTTTGTCTCTGTACTGGCGCTTAGCTTGTTTGATAGCCTTGCGGAGGGAATAGCTGCACTGTTTGTATTCGGTCATGTTACCAGACACCTTGCCCTGATTAAAAGCAGTGGTTCGCGCTTTCAGTTTCACACGAATGCTGCCATCAATCCACGGTTTCTGGTTAGGGAATGTTTTAATCGTTGCTATGGGAACGACATCTTCAACGCACGTTCTAATGAACTCGCACACCGAATCAGCGTATTCGTCAATGTTGTTATCTGACGCAATACGAAACATCTCCCAGTCCACGTGATGGAAGCAGTCTTGGAGTGTGGAGTCAGCTTGGTCGGACCAGCGTTGGACAGACCTCAGCGTGGGAGCCTCTTGTTTTAGTTTCTGTCTGTAGGCAGGGATCAACAAAATGGAGTCGTGGTCAGCTTTTCCGAAAGGGGGGCGGGGCAGGGCCTTATATGCGTCGCGGAAGTTAGAGTAACAATGGTCCAAGGTCTTTCCTCCCCTGGTTGCGCAATCGATATGCTGATAAAATTTGGGGAGTCTTGTTTTCAGATTAGCCTTGTTAAAATCCCCAGCTACAATGAATGCAGCCTCCGGATAAATTGTTTCCAGTTTGCAGAGAGTTAAATAAAGTTCGTTCAGAGCCATCGATGTGTCTGCTTGGGGGGGGATATATACGGCTGTGATTATAATCGAAGAGAATTCTCTTGGTAGATAATGCGGTCTACATTTGATTGTGAGGAATTCTAAATCAGGTGAACAGAAGGATTTGAGTTCCTGTATGTTTCTTTCATCGCACCATGTCACGTTAGTCATAAGGCATACGCCCCCGCCCCTCTTTTTACCAGAAGATGTTTTTTCCTGTCTGCGCGATGCGTGGAGAAACCTGTTGGCTGCACCGCTTCGGATAGCGTCTCTCCAGTAAGCCACGTTTCCGTGAAGCAAAGAACGTTACAGTCTCTGATGTCCCTCTGGAATGCTACCCTTGCTCGGATTTCATCAACCTTGTTGTCAAGAGACTGGACATTGGCAAGAAGAATGCTAGGGAGTGGTGCGCGCTGTGCCCGTCTCCGGAGTCTGACCAGAAGACCGCCTCGTTTCCCTCTCTTTCGGAGTCGTTTTTTTGGGTCGCTGCATAGGATCCACTCCGTTGTCCTGTTTGTAAGGCAGAACACAGGATCCGCGTCGCGAAAAACATATTCTTGGTCGTACTGATGGTGAGTTGATGCTGATCTTATATTCAGTAGTTCTTCTCGACTGTATGTAATGAAACCTAAGATGACCTGGGGTACTAATGTAAGAAATAACACGTAAAAAAACAAAAAACTGCATAGTTTCCTAGGAACGCGAAGCGAGGCGGCCATCTCTGGTAGTGGGAATATTAAAGTTTAGATATGATTTTAAATATATACATATACAGTGGGGCAAAAAAGTATTTAGTCAGCCACCAATTGTGCAAGTTCTCCCACTTAAAAAGATGAGAGAGGCCTGTAATTTTCATCATAGGTACATTTCAACTATGACAGACAAAATGAGGAGAAAAAAAATCCAGAAAATCACATTGTAGGATTTTTAATGAATTAATTTGCAAATTATAGTGGAAAATAAGTATTTGGTCAATAACAAAAGTTTATCTCAATACTTTGTTGGCAATGACAGAGATCAAACGTTTTCTGTAAGTCTTCACAAGGTTTTCACACACTGTTGCTGGTATTTTGGCCCATTCCTCCATGCAGATCTCCTCTAGAGCAGTGATGTTTTGGGGCTGTTGCTGGGCAACACGGACTTTCAACTCCCTCCAAAGATTTTCTATGGGGTTGAGATCTGGAGACTGGCTAGGCCACTCCAGGACCTTGAAATGCTTCTTACGAAGCCCCTCCTTCGTTGCCCGGGCGGTGTGTTTGGGATAATTGTCATGCTGAAAGACCCAGCCACGTTTCATCTTCAATGCCCTTGCTGATGGAAGGAGGTTTTCACTCAAAATCTCACGATACATGGCCCCATTCATTCTTTCCTTTACACGGATCAGTCGTCCTGGTCCCTTTGCAGAAAAACAGCCCCAAAGCATGATGTTTCCACCCCCGTGCTTCATAGTAGGTATGGTGTTCTTTGGATGCAACTCAGCATTCTTTGTCCTCCAAACACGACGAGTTGAGTTTTTACCAAAAAGTTATATTTTGGTTTCATCTGACCATATGACATTCTCCCAATCTTCTTCTGGATCATCCAAATGCTCTCTAGCAAACTTCAGACGGGCCTGGACATGTACTGGCTTAAGCAGGGGGACACGTCTGGCACTGCAGGATTTGAGTCCCTGGCGGCGTATTGTGTTACTGATGGTAGGCTTTGTTACTTTGGTCCCAGCTCTCTGCAGGTCATTCACTAGGTCCCCCCGTGTGGTTCTGGGATTTTTTTCTCACCGTTCTTGTGATCCTTTTGACCCCACGGGGTGAGATCTTGCATGGAGCCCCAGATCGAGGGAGATTATCAGTGGTCTTGTATGTCTTCCATTTCCTAATAATTGCTCCCACAGTTGATTTCTTCAAACCAAGATGCTTACCTATTGCAGATTCAGTCTTCCCAGTCTAGTGCAGGTCTACAATTTTGTTTCTGGTGTCCTTTGACAGCTCTTTGGTCTTGGCCATGGTGGAGTTTGGAGTGTGACTATTTGAGGTTGTGGACAGGTGTATTTTATACTGATAACAAGTTCAAACAGGTGCCATTAATACAGGTAACGAGTGGAGGACAGAGGAGCCTCTCAAAGAAGAAGTTACAGGTCTGTGAGAGCCAGAAATCTTGCTTGTTTGTAGGTGACCAAATACTTATTTTCCACCATAATTTGCAAATAAATTCATTAAAAATGAATGAAAATGTGATTTTCTGGATTTTTTCCCTAATTTTGTCTGTCATAGTTGAAGTGTACCTAAAATGAAAATTACAGGCCTCTCTCATCTTTTTAAGTGGGAGAACTTGCACTATTAGAGGCTAACTAAAAACTTTTTTGCCCCACTGTAGATGGTTGAATCATCAGCATACATGGACACACAGGCTTTGTTTAAATCGTGGCACATTCATTAATTTCCTCGTGTGTTTCATAAGACTATACAACCAGGGTGTTGGGTAATAGGCGTTTGTAATTGTGCAATTGTGAATCAACGCATTAGAATGTACAAGGAAGCCACCAAAATAGAGCTCTGTATGCAACAAAAAATTGGAGGGGGGGGGGGGGGCATGCCCCTCCCAGGGACCCCCACAGCCTGGAATTCCCTGGTTGGCAAATTTTTCTCCATGTTCTTCCAGAACACCCTGACTATACAGGGAATAGGGTGCCATTGGAGACGTATACCCAGAAGGTGGAGACGTAAACCCAGAAAAGGTGGAGACGTAAACCCAGAAGGTGGAGACGTATACCCAGAAGGTGGAGACGTGTACCCAGAAGGTGGAGACGTATACCCAGAAGGTGGAGACGTGTACCCAGAAGGTGGAGACGTGTACCCAGAAGGTGGAGACGTAAACCCAGAAAAGGTGGAGACGTAAACCCAGAAAAGGTGGAGACGTAAACCCAGAAAAGGTGGAGACGTAAACCCAGAAAAGGTGGAGACGTAAACCCAGAAAAGGTGGAGACGTAAACCCAGAAAAGGTGGAGACGTAAACCCAGAAAAGGTGGAGACGTAAACCCAGAAAAGGTGGAGACCCAGAAGGTGGAGACGTAAACCCAGGAAAGGTGGAGACCCAGAAGGTGGAGACGTAAACCCAGAAAAGGTGGAGACGTAAACCCAGAAAAGGTGGAGATGTAAACCCAGAAGGTGGAGACGTAAACCCAGAAAAGGTGGAGATGTAAACCCAGGAATGGTGGAGACGTAAACCCAGGAATGGTGGAGACGTAAACCCAGGAAAGGTGGAGATGTAAACCCAGAAGGTGGAGACGTAAACCCAGAAGGTGGAGACGTAAACCCAGAAGGTGGAGACGTAAACCCAGAAGGTGGAGACGTAAACCCAGAAGGTGGAGACGTAAACCCAGAAGGTGGAGACGTAAACCCAGAAGGTGGAGACGTAAACCCAGAAGGTGGAGACGTAAACCCAGAAGGTGGAGACGTATACCCAGAAGGTGGAGACGTGTACCCAGAAGGTGGAGACGTGTACCCAGAAGGTGGAGACGTAAACCCAGAAAAGGTGGAGACGTAAACCCAGAAAAGGTGGAGACGTAAACCCAGAAAAGGTGGAGACGTAAACCCAGAAAAGGTGGAGACGTAAACCCAGAAAAGGTGGAGACGTAAACCCAGAAGGTGGAGACGTAAACCCAGAAGGTGGAGACGTAAACCCAGAAGGTGGAGACGTAAACCCAGAAGGTGGAGACGTAAACCCAGAAGGTGGAGACGTAAACCCAGAAGGTGGAGACGTAAACCCAGAAGGTGGAGACGTAAACCCAGAAGGTGGAGACGTAAACCCAGAAGGTGGAGACGTAAACCCAGGAAAGGTGGAGACGTAAACCCAGGAAAGGTGGAGACGTAAACCCAGGAAAGGTGGAGACGTAAACCCAGAAAAGGTGGAGACGTAAACCCAGAAGGTGGAGACGTAAACCCAGGAAAGGTGGAGACCCAGAAGGTGGAGACGTAAACCCAGGAAAGGTGGAGACCCAGAAGGTGGAGACGTAAACCCAGAAAAGGTGGAGACGTAAACCCAGAAAAGGTGGAGACGTAAACCCAGAAGGTGGAGATGTAAACCCAGAAGGTGGAGACATATACCCAGAAGGTGGAGACGTAAACCCAGGAAAGGTGGAGATGTAAACCCAGAAGGTGGAGACGTAAACCCAGAAGGTGGAGACGTAAACCCAGAAAAGGTGGAGATGTAAACCCAGAAGGTGGAGACGTAAACCCAGAAAAGGTGGAGACGTAAACCCAGAAGGTGGAGACGTAAACCCAGAAGGTGGAGACGTAAACCCAGAAGGTGGAGACGTAAACCCAGAAGGTGGAGACGTAAACCCAGAAGGTGGAGACGTAAACCCAGAAGGTGGAGACGTAAACCCAGAAGGTGGAGACGTAAACCCAGAAGGTGGAGACGTAAACCCAGGAAAGGTGGAGACGTAAACCCAGGAAAGGTGGAGACGTAAACCCAGAAAAGGTGGAGACGTAAACCCAGAAAAGGTGGAGACGTAAACCCAGAAAAGGTGGAGACGTAAACCCAGAAGGTGGAGACGTAAACCCAGGAAAGGTGGAGACCCAGAAGGTGGAGACGTAAACCCAGGAAAGGTGGAGACCCAGAAGGTGGAGACGTAAACCCAGAAAAGGTGGAGACGTAAACCCAGAAAAGGTGGAGACGTAAACCCAGAAAAGGTGGAGACGTAAACCCAGAAAAGGTGGAGACGTAAACCCAGAAAAGGTGGAGACGTAAACCCAGAAAAGGTGGAGACGTAAACCCAGAAAAGGTGGAGACGTAAACCCAGGAAAGGTGGAGACCCAGAAGGTGGAGACGTAAACCCAGGAAAGGTGGAGACCCAGAAGGTGGAGACGTAAACCCAGAAAAGGTGGAGACGTAAACCCAGAAAAGGTGGAGATGTAAACCCAGAAGGTGGAGATGTAAACCCAGAAGGTGGAGATGTAAACCCAGAAAAGGTGGAGACGTAAACCCAGGAAAGGTGGAGACGTAAACCCAGGAAAGGTGGAGATGTAAACCCAGAAGGTGGAGATGTAAACCCAAAAGGTGGAGATGTAAACCCAGGAAAGGTGGAGACGTAAACCCAGGAAAGGTGGAGATGTAAACCCAGAAGGTGGAGATGTAAACCCAAAAGGTGGAGATGTAAACCCAAAAGGTGGAGACGTAAACCCAGGAAAGGTGGAGATGTAAACCCAGAAGGTGGAGATGTAAACCCAAAAGGTGGAGATGTAAACCCAAAAGGTGGAGATGTAAACCCAAAAGGTGGAGATGTAAACCCAAAAGGTGGAGATGTAAACCCAGGAAAGGTGGAGATGTAAACCCAGAAGGTGGAGATGTAAACCCAAAAGGTGGAGATGTAAACCCAAAAGGTGGAGATGTAAACCCAAAAGGTGGAGACGTAAACCCAGGAAAGGTGGAGATGTAAACCCAGGAAAGGTGGAGATGTAAACCCAGAAGGTGGAGATGTAAACCCAGAAAAGGTGGAGACGTAAACCCAGGAAAGGTGGAGATGTAAACCCAGAAGGTGGAGATGTAAACCCAAAAGGTGGAGATGTAAACCCAAAAGGTGGAGATGTAAACCCAAAAGGTGGAGACGTAAACCCAGGAAAGGTGGAGATGTAAACCCAGAAGGTGGAGATGTAAACCCAAAAGGTGGAGATGTAAACCCAGAAGGTGGAGATGTAAACCCAGAAGGTGGAGATGTAAACCCAGAAGGTGGAGATGTAAACCCAGAAGGTGGAGATGTAAACCCAAAAGGTGGAGACGTAAACCCAGAAGGTGGAGATGTAAACCCAGAAGGTGGAGACGTAAACCCAGAAGGTGGAGATGTAAACCCAAAAGGTGGAGATGTAAACCCAAAAGGTGGAGATGTAAACCCAAAAGGTGGAGATGTAAACCCAGGAAAGGTGGAGATGTAAACCCAGAAGGTGGAGACGTAAACCCAGGAAAGGTGGAGACGTAAACCCAGAAGGTGGGCAGCGTACCTGGCTGGTACGCTGGCTCTCCCGGGCCACGAGGGCGCGACGCTCTGCGATGGTCAGATCAAAGTCCTGGAGCACCGGGGCCAGGGCAGGGTTGGCCCCTCCGGCCCACTTCAGACGCTGCTCTATACTGCCCTCTAGTGATGCCAGCTTCTCCTGCAGGGGGGGAGAGGACAGATCCAATTAAAAAAAACACAGACACACAGTCATTAAAGGACTCAGACCAGAGAGAGAAAAGAGAGCATTTTATTTACAGGAGTAGCTAAGAGTAACGGTCTAGTTAGCTATCAAGGTTGACAGATTGGTCAGCAGGTAGCCTAGTGGTTAGAGCGTTGGGCAAGTAACTGAAAGGTAGCTAGATCGAATCCCCGAGCTGACAAGGTAAAAATCTGTCGTTCTGCCCCTGAACAAGGCAGTTCACCCACTGTTCCTCGGCTGTCATAGTAAAAAATAATTTGTTCTCAACTGACTTGTCAAGTTAAATAAAAAATATAAATAATAATTGTTGATGACTGACCTGGACAGCAGCGATGGCCGCCTCGTCCTGGCTGAGTTTGTAAAGCTTCTTCTTCATGCTACTGAGGATGATGGAGCGAGGAGGAGGGCTCACACTCATCGGCTGGGTCCTAGGGCCGAGCACGTCCTCATGCTGCCACTGGAACACAGAGAGGGGATGGGGTAAATAGGGATAATCCAACCCAAAACACTACTTCCTCCACAGAGACAGGACAGGGTTAACCCCCACCCCTCCTCTCACACAGAGACAGGACAGGGTTAACCCCTCCTCCTCTCACACAGAGACAGGACAGGGTTAACCCCCCTCCTCCTCTCACACTGGGCTACACAGAGACAGGACAGGGTTAACCCCCCCCTCCTCTCACCTGGAACATGGTGATGTGTAGCTGGGTGCGCTGCAGGGAGACCTTGGCAGCGTCCAGGCTGGTCTCCAGGCGTCTGAGCAGGTCCAGTTTCTTCCAGGCCGTGTCGTAGGAGGACGCCAGCACCGTGCCTCTGTTCAGTAGCAGCTGAGACATACGGCCTGCGCCCAGACCCTGCACCACCGTCTGCTTACACAGCTCATCCAGCGACACCTGGACCATTAACAACGACACATTTAAATCAGGACAGAACTAAACATGTATGAAGACAATATAACATTGTGATCGATCAGGTCCGTAACGTTCCACTTCCTACCTTGCCGTCGGCTCCGAAGTCCTTGGCCTCCACCTGCGCGGTAAGATCCAGACCCAGGGCGGACAGAGTGCTGCAGAGAGACAGACCCAGGGTCTGGGTGGGAAGACCAATCAGCATCTGACGGACAAACTCCGCCGTGAACGCCTTGATGGGCCGGGTCATCTGCTCCTCGCTCACTACCACCGCCGCCGCCGCCCCCCGGAACAGGGGCTTCCCTGGTAGACCTACACCCCCCAGACCCACTACTGGGCCGTTGGAGGGAGGAGGGTCCTCAGACACTGGGGGGCACGTACCTGGGAGGGAGGGAGGGAGGGGGGAGAGAGGGGGGGTCAAACGCACTATATATATATCATGATTCAGACACTGTTTCATAAGGCTGGGAATTGCCAGGGACATCGCAATACAATATTATCATGATACTTAGGTAGAGATACAATATGCATTTAGGTTCCTATGATTCTGTATGGATTGTTTAGGTAGAGATATGATATGCATTTAGGTTCCTATGATTCTGTATGGATTGTTTAGGTAGAGATATGATATGCATTTAGGTTCCTATGATTCTGTATGGATTGTTTAGGTAGAGATATGATATGCATTTAGGTTCCTATGATTCTGTATGGATTGTTTAGGTAGAGATATGATATGCATTTAGGTTCCTATGATTCTGTATGGATTGTTTAGGTAGAGATATGATATGCATTTAGGTTCCTATGATTCTGTATGGATTGTTTAGGTAGAGATATGATATGCATTTAGGTTCCTATGATTCTGTATGGATTGTTTAGGTAGAGATATGATATGCATTTAGGTTCCTATGATTCTGTATGGATTGTTTAGGTAGAGATATGATATGCATTTAGGTTCCTATGATTCTGTATGGATTGTTTAGGTAGAGATATGATATGCATTTAGGTTCCTATGATTCTGTATGGATTGTTTAGGTAGAGATATGATATGCATTTAGGTTCCTATGATTCTGTATGGATTGTTTAGGTAGAGATATGATATGCATTTAGGTTCCTATGATTCTGTATGGATTGTTTAGGTAGAGATATGATATGCATTTAGGTTCCTATGATTCTGTATGGATTGTTTAGGTAGAGATATGATATGCATTTAGGTTCCTATGATTCTGTATGGATTGCTATTCGATAGTGATTTTATTGTGAGTCGATGTTACAAACATACTGCTGACTATACGTCTGCTGCAGAGAGACGAGAGAGAGCCATGAGAAAACAAGTTTAGGTCAGCCAGGGAGACAGAAGCCAGGGAGACAGAAGCCAGGGAGACAGACGCCAGGGAGACAGACGCCAGGGAGACAGACGCCAGGGAGACAGACGCCAGGGAGACAGACGCCAGGGAGACAGACGCCAGGGAGACAGAAGCCAGGGAGACAGACGCCAGGGAGACAGACGCCAGGGAGACAGACGCCAGGGAGACAGAAGCCAGGGAGACAGAAGCCAGGGAGACAGAAGCCAGGGAGACAGACGCCAGGGAGACAGACGCCAGGGAGACAGACGCCAGGGAGACAGACGCCAGGGAGACAGACGCCAGGGAGACAGACGCCAGGGAGACAGAAGCCAGGGAGACAGAAGCCAGGGAGACAGACGCCAGGGAGACAGACGCCAGGGAGACAGACGCCAGGGAGACAGACGCCAGGGAGACAGACGCCAGGGAGACAGACGCCAGGGAGACAGACGCCAGGGAGACAGACGCCAGGGAGACAGAAGCCAGGGAGACAGAAGCCAGGGAGACAGACGCCAGGGAGACAGACGCCAGGGAGACAGAAGCCAGGGAGACAGAAGCCAGGGAGACAGACGCCAGGGAGACAGACGCCAGGGAGACAGACGCCAGGGAGACAGACGCCAGGGAGACAGACGCCAGGGAGACAGACGCCAGGGAGACAGACGCCAGGGAGACAGACGCCAGGGAGACAGACGCCAGGGAGACAGACGCCAGGGAGACAGACGCCAGGGAGACAGACGCCAGGGAGACAGAAGCCAGGGAGACAGAAGCCAGGGAGACAGACGCCAGGGAGACAGACGCCAGGGAGACAGACGCCAGGGAGACAGACGCCAGGGAGACAGACGCCAGGGAGACAGAAGCCAGGGAGACAGAAGCCAGGGAGACAGAAGCCAGGGAGACAGAAGCCAGGGAGACAGAAGCCAGGGAGACAGACGCCAGGGAGACAGACGCCAGGGAGACAGACGCCAGGGAGACAGACGCCAGGGAGACAGACGCCAGGGAGACAGACGCCAGGGAGACAGACGCCAGGGAGACAGACGCCAGGGAGACAGAAGCCAGGGAGACAGAAGCCAGGGAGACAGACGCCAGGGAGACAGACGCCAGGGAGACAGACGCCAGGGAGACAGACGCCAGGGAGACAGACGCCAGGGAGACAGACGCCAGGGAGACAGACAGACGCCAGGGAGACAGACAGACGCCAGGGAGACAGAAGCCAGGGAGACAGAAGCCATGGAGACAGAAGCCATGGAGACAGAAGCCATGGAGACAGAAGCCATGGAGACAGAAGCCATGGAGACAGAAGCCATGGAGACAGAAGCCATGGAGATAGAAGTGCTGAAAACCAACTGGCTCCATTTAGACAGTTGGAGAACAAGCTGAGGGAACATCCTGGAGTTCTGGAGCAGGAACAGACAACTAGCGATCGTCAAAACGGTAAGATATACTGTCAATAATAATATCCTGATAAGTATCTGTATGTATTTAAACCGTTTCTCTAGTTGAAAAAGGTTTTTATAAAAACAGAGTGGATGAAACCTTGTTTCCTAAGACCCCCCCCCTTCTTCATCTGACACAAAGCATCTCTCAGATACCGACTGTACAGTGTTGACCTCTACTGTCGTTCTGGATCTGAGTGACAGGACAACGCTCATAACAGACACATGTCATGCCGTTCTGGATCTGAGGGACAGGACAACGCTCATAACAGACACATGTCATGCCGTTGTGGATCTGAGTGACAGGACAACGCTCATAACAGACACATGACATGTCGTTCTGGATCTGAGTGACAGGACAACGCTCATAACAGACACATGACATGCCGTTCTGGATCTGAGGGACAGGACAACGCTCATAACAGACACATGTCATGCCGTTGTGGATCTGAGTGACAGGACAACGCTCATAACAGACACATGACATGTCGTTCTGGATCTGAGTGACAGGACAACGCTCATAACAGACACATGACGTTAGTGTTGACCTCTACTGCCGTTCTGGATCTGAGGGACAGGACAACGCTCATAACAGACACATGACGTTAGTGTTGACCTCTACTGTCGTTCTTGATCTGAGTGACAGGACAGCGCTCATAACAGACACATGACATGTCGTTGTGGATCGGAGTGACAGGACAACGCTCATAACAGACACATGACATGTCGTTGTGGATCGGAGTGACAGGACAACGCTCATAACAGACACATGACATGCCGTTCTGGATCTGAGTGACAGGACAACGCTCATAACAGACACATGTCATGTCGTTCTGGATCTGAGTGACAGGACAACGCTCATAACAGACACATGTCATGTCGTTCTGGATCTGAGTGACAGGACAACGCTCATAACAGACACATGACGTTAGTGTTGACCTCTACTGTCGTTCTGGATCTGAGTGACAGGACAACGCTCATAACAGACACATGACATGCCGTTGTGGATCTGAGGGACAGGACAACACTCATAACAGACACATGACATTAGTGTTGACCTCTACTGCCGTTGTGGATCTGAGGGACAGGACAACGCTCATAACAGACACATGACATTAGTGTTGACCTCTACTGCCGTTGTGGATCGGAGTGACAGGACAACGCTCATAACAGACACATGACATGTCGTTGTGGATCGGAGTGACAGGACAACGCTCATAACAGACACATGTCATGTCGTTCTGGATCTGAGTGACAGGACAACGCTCATAACAGACACATGTCATGTCGTTCTGGATCTGAGTGACAGGACAACGCTCATAACAGACACATGACATGCCGTTGTGGATCTGAGGGACAGGACAACACTCATAACAGACACATGACATTAGTGTTGACCTCTACTGCCGTTGTGGATCTGAGGGACAGGACAACGCTCATAACAGACACATGACATTAGTGTTGACCTCTACTGCCGTTGTGGATCTGAGGGACAGGACAACGCTCATAACAGACACATGACGTTAGTGTTGACCTCTACTGCCGTTCTGGATCTGAGTGACAGGACAACGCTCATAACAGACACATGACATGTCGTTGTGGATCTGAGGGACAGGACAACGCTCATAACAGACACATGTCATGCCGTTCTGGATCTGAGGGACAGGACAACGCTCATAACAGACACATGTCATGTCGTTGTGGATCTGAGGGACAGGACAACACTCATAACAGACACATGACATGTCGTTCTGGATCTGAGGGACAGGACAACACTCATAACAGACACATGACATTAGTGTTGACCTCTACTGCCGTTGTGGATCTGAGGGACAGGACAACACTCATAACAGACACATGACATTAGTGTTGACCTCTACTGCCGTTGTGGATCTGAGGGACAGGACAACGCTCATAACAGACACATGACATGTCGTTCTGGATCTGACTGACAGGACAACGCTCATAACAGACACATGACATGTCGTTGTGGATCTGAGTGACAGGACAACGCTCATAACAGACACATGTCATGTCGTTCTGGATCAGAGTGACAGGACAACGCTCATAACAGACACATGACATGTCGTTCTGGATCTGAGTGACAGGACAGCGCTCATAACAGACACATGACATGTCGTTCTGGATCAGAGTGACAGGACAACGCTCATAACAGACACATGACATTAGTGTTGACCTCTACTGTCGTTGTGGATCTGAGTGACAGGACAACGCTCATAACAGACACATGACATGTCGTTGTGGATCTGAGGGACAGGACAGCGCTCATAACAGACACATGACATGCCGTTCTGGATCTGAGTGACAGGACAACGCTCATAACAGACACATGACATGTCGTTGTGGATCTGAGGGACAGGACAACGCTCATAACAGACACATGACATGCCGTTCTGGATCTGAGTGACAGGACAACGCTCATAACAGACACATGACATGTCGTTCTGGATCTGAGTGACAGGACAACGCTCATAACAGACACATGACATGTCGTTCTGGATCTGAGTGACAGGACAACACTCATAACAGACACATAACGTTAGTGTTGACCTCTACTGTCGTTGTGGATCTGAGGGACAGGACAACGCTCATAACAGACACATGACATGCCGTTCTGGATCTGAGGGACAGGACAACGCTCATAACAGACACATGACGTTAGTGTTGACCTCTACTGTCGTTCTGGATCTGAGTGACAGGACAACGCTCATAACAGACACATGTCATGTCGTTCTGGATCTGACTGACAGGACAACGCTCATAACAGACACATGTCATGTCGTTCTGGATCTGAGTGACAGGACAACGCTCATAACAGACACATGACATGTAGTTGTGGATCTGTGTGACAGGACAACGCTCATAACAGACACATGACATGCCGTTGTGGATCTGAGTGACAGGACAACGCTCATAACAGACACATGACGTTAGTGTTGACCTCTACTGCCGTTCTGGATCTGAGGGACAGGACAACGCTCATAACAGACACATGACGTTAGTGTTGACCTCTACTGTCGTTCTGGATCTGAGTGACAGGACAACGCTCATAACAGACACATGTCATGCCGTTCTGGATCTGAGGGACAGGACAACGCTCATAACAGACACATGACATGTCGTTGTGGATCTGAGTGACAGGACAACGCTCATAACAGACACATAACGTTAGTGTTGACCTCTACTGTCGTTCTGGATCTGAGTGACAGGACAACGCTCATAACAGACACATGACGTTAGTGTTGACCTCTACTGTCGTTCTGGATCTGAGTGACAGGACAGCGCTCATAACAGACACATGACATGTCGTTCTGGATCTGAGTGACAGGACAACGCTCATAACAGACACATGACATGTCGTTCTGGATCTGAGTGACAGGACAACGCTCATAACAGACACATGACATGTCGTTCTGGATCTGAGTGACAGGACAACGCTCATAACAGACACATGACATGTCGTTCTGGATCTGAGTGACAGGACAACGCTCATAACAAACACATGACGTTAGTGTTGACCTCTACTGTCGTTCTGGATCTGAGTGACAAGACAACGCTCATAACAGACACATGACATGTCGTTGTGGATCTGAGTGACAGGACAACGCTCATAACAGACACATGACGTTAGTGTTGACCTCTACTGTCGTTCTGGATCTGAGGGACAGGACAACGCTCATAACAGACACATAACGTTAGTGTTGACCTCTACTGTCGTTCTGGATCTGAGTGACAAGACAACGCTCATAACAGACACATGACATGTCGTTGTGGATCTGAGTGACAGGACAACGCTCATAACAGACACATGACGTTAGTGTTGACCTCTACTGTCGTTCTGGATCTGAGTGACAGGACAACGCTCATAACAAACACATGACGTTAGTGTTGACCTCTACTGTCGTTCTGGATCTGAGTGACAGGACAACGCTCATAACAGACACATGACATGCCGTTCTGGATCTGAGTGACAGGACAACGCTCATAACAGACACATGTCATGTCGTTCTGGATCTGAGTGACAGGACAGCGCTCATAACAGACACATGACATGCCGTTCTGGATCTGAGGGACAGGACAGCGCTCATAACAGACACATGACATGTCGTTCTGGATCTGAGTGACAGGACAACGCTCATAACAGACACATGTCATGTCGTTCTGGATCTGAGTGACAGGACAACGCTCATAACAGACACATGACATGTCGTTGTGGATCGGAGTGACAAGACAACGCTCATAACAGACACATGTCATGTCGTTCTGGATCTGAGTGACAGGACAGCGCTCATAACAGACACATGACATGTCGTTCTGGATCTGAGTGACAGGACAGCGCTCATAACAGACACATGTCATGTCGTTCTGGATCTGAGTGACAGGACAGCGCTCATAACAGACACATGTCATGTCGTTCTGGATCTGAGTGACAGGACAACGCTCATAACAGACACATGACGTTAGTGTTGACCTCTACTGTCGTTCTGGATCTGAGTGACAGGACAACGCTCATAACAGACACATGACGTTAGTGTTGACCTCTACTGTCGTTCTGGATCTGAGGGACAGGACAACGCTCATAACAGACACATGACGTTAGTGTTGACCTCTACTGTCGTTCTGGATCTGAGTGACAGGACAGCGCTCATAACAGACACATGACATGCCGTTGTGGATCTGAGGGACAGGACAACGCTCATAACAGACACATGACGTTAGTGTTGACCTCTACTGTCGTTCTGGATCTGAGGGACAGGACAACACTCATAACAGACACACGTCATGCCGTTCTGGATCTGAGGGACAGGACAGCGCTCATAACAGACACACGTCATGCCGTTCTGGATCTGAGGGACAGGACAACGCTCATAACAAACACATGACGTTAGTGTTGACCTCTACTGTCGTTCTGGATCTGAGTGACAGGACAACGCTCATAACAGACACATGACATTAGTGTTGACCTCTACTGTCGTTCTGGATCTGAGGGACAGGACAACACTCATAACAGACACACGTCATGCCGTTCTGGATCTGAGGGACAGGACAGCGCTCATAACAGACACACGTCATGCCGTTCTGGATCTGAGGGACAGGACAACGCTCATAACAAACACATGACGTTAGTGTTGACCTCTACTGTCGTTCTGGATCTGAGTGACAGGACAACGCTCATAACAGACACATGACATTAGTGTTGACCTCTACTGCCGTTGTGGATCTGAGGGACAGGACAACACTCATAACAGACACATGACATTAGTGTTGACCTCTACTGCCGTTGTGGATCTGAGGGACAGGACAACGCTCATAACAGACACATGACATTAGTGTTGACCTCTACTGTCGTTGTGGATCTGAGTGACAGGACAACACTCATAACAGACACATGACATTAGTGTTGACCTCTACTGCCGTTGTGGATCTGAGGGACAGGACAACGCTCATAACAGACACATGACGTTAGTGTTGACCTCTACTGTCGTTCTGGATCTGAGTGACAGGACAACGCTCATAACAGACACATGACATGCCGTTGTGGATCTGAGGGACAGGACAACACTCATAACAGACACATGACATTAGTGTTGACCTCTACTGCCGTTGTGGATCAGAGGGACAGGACAACGCTCATAACAGACACATGACATTAGTGTTGACCTCTACTGCCGTTGTGGATCAGAGGGACAGGACAACGCTCATAACAGACACATGACATTAGTGTTGACCTCTACTGCCGTTGTGGATCAGAGGGACAGGACAACGCTCATAACAGACACATGACGTTAGTGTTGACCTCTACTGTCGTTCTGGATCTGAGTGACAGGACAACGCTCATAACAGACACATGACATGTCGTTCTGGATCTGAGTGACAGGACAACGCTCATAACAGACACATGTCATGTCGTTCTGGATCTGAGGGACAGGACAACGCTCATAACAGACACATGACATGTCGTTGTGGATCGGAGTGACAGGACAACGCTCATAACAGACACATGACATGTCGTTCTGGATCTGAGTGACAGGACAGCGCTCATAACAGACACATGACATGTCGTTGTGGATCTGAGTGACAGGACAACGCTCATAACAAACACATGACATGTCGTTGTGGATCTGAGGGACAGGACAACGCTCATAACAGACACATGTCATGTCGTTGTGGATCTGAGGGACAGGACAACGCTCATAACAGACACATGACGTTAGTGTTGACCTCTACTGTCGTTCTGGATCTGAGGGACAGGACAACGCTCATAACAGACACATGACATGTCGTTGTGGATCGGAGTGACAGGACAACGCTCATAACAGACACATGACATGTCGTTGTGGATCTGAGGGACAGGACAACGCTCATAACAGACACATGACATGTCGTTGTGGATCTGAGTGACAGGACAACGCTCATAACAGACACATGACATGTCGTTGTGGATCTGAGTGACAGGACAACGCTCATAACAGACACATGACATGTCGTTGTGGATCTGAGGGACAGGACAACGCTCATAACAGACACATGACATGTCGTTCTGGATCTGAGGGACAGGACAACGCTCATAACAGACACATGACATTTGAAATGTCTTGATTCTTTTGTAACTAGCGTGAGTGTAATAATTACTGTTTTAACTTTTTATTTCACTGTGTTTTTGTTTATTATCTAGTTCACTTGCTTTGGCAATGTAAACATATGTTTCCCATGACAATAAAGCTTAAATTGAAAATGAATGTTGACACAGAGAGACTATAAAGCCATCAGTGTTCTCACCAGAGAGTGTCTGAGCGAAGGATCCACACAGAGAGACTATAAAGCCATCTGTGTTCTCACCAGAGTGTCTGAGCGAAGGATCCACACAGAGAGACTATAAAGCCATCTGTGTTCTCACCAGAGTGTCTGAGCGAAGGATCCACACAGAGAGACTATAAAGCCATCTGTGTTCTCACCAGAGTGTCTGAGCGAAGGATCCACACAGAGAGACTATAAAGCCATCAGTATTCTCACCAGAGAGTGTCTGAGCGAAGGATCCACACAGAGAGACTATAAAGCCAACTGTGTTCTCACCAGAGAGTGTCTAGGCGAAGGATCCACACAGAGAGACTATAAAGCCATCTGTGTTCTCACCAGAGAGTGTCTGAGCGAAGGATCCACACAGAGAGACTATAAAGCCATCTGTGTTCTCACCAGAGAGTGTCTGAGCGAAGGATCCACACAGAGAGACTATAAAGCCATCAGTATTCTCACCAGAGAGTGTCTGAGCGAAGGATCCACACAGAGAGACTATAAAGCCATCAGTGTTCTCACCAGAGAGTGTCTGAGCGAAGGATCCACACAGAGAGACTATAAAGCCATCAGTGTTCTCACCAGAGAGTGTCTGAGCGAAGGATCCACACAGAGAGACTATAAAGCCATCAGTATTCTCACCAGAGAGTGTATGAGCGAAGGATCCACACAGAGACACTATAAAGCCATCAGTATTCTCACCAGAGAGTGTCTGAGCGAAGGATCCACACAGAGAGAATATAAAGCCATCAGTATTCTCACCAGAGAGTGTCTGAGCGAAGGATCCACACAGAGACACTATAAAGCCATCAGTATTCTCACCAGAGAGTGTCTGAGCGAAGGATCCACACAGAGACACTATAAAGCCATCAGTATTCTCACCAGAGAGTGTCTGAGCGAAGGATCCACA
Source organism: Oncorhynchus mykiss (assembly GCF_057628025.1). NCBI lineage: Eukaryota > Metazoa > Chordata > Actinopteri > Salmoniformes > Salmonidae > Oncorhynchus > Oncorhynchus mykiss. The sequence continues at coordinate 77,476,503 of NC_143034.1, read as the reverse complement.
GAGCCTGAAAAACTCCCTGATGGTTTGGAGTCTCTTGAGGAAGAAGATCTCCTCCAGAACATGTCTGTGAGGACCGCTGTGGAAGAAATGGACCTGGGCCGCCCGCGCCTCACGCATCACATCCACCTTCCGCCACGCAGGCGGCACCTCCATGGAAATCATCTAGAGAGGAGAGGAAATAACATCATTGAGAGACGGGACAGTGAGAAGAAAGGAAATAGCCTGAGATAAACGTGACAAACAAATGGAATGTGGAGTGAAGAGGAATAACAAGACAAAGACGAGTTTAAGATGAAAGAGAGATTGAGACAAAAAGAGAGAGAAAGAGACGGAGGAAAGAGATTGAGGAAGAGAGAGGCTGAGAGGGGGAAGAGCTTGAGAAAGAGAGAGGGTGAGAGGGGAAAGAGACTGAGAAAACTAGAGGGTGAGAGAGGGGAAAGAGACTGAGAAAACGAGAGGGTGAGAGAGGGGAAAGAGATTGAGAAAGAGAGAGGGTGAGAGAGGGGAAAGAGAGAGGGTGAGAGAGGGGAAAGAGCTTGAGAAAGAGAGAGGACATTGAGGAAGTAGGTGTGTTACCTTCTCTGTGAGCTGACCGAAGGCGGTCTCTAGCTGAGCAAACATGCCATCGAAGGCCACCAGCAGCATCTGACCGGCGGACATCTTAGGAGAGTCCTGTCCCACGGCGTCCATACTGGCCCCTGGAGGCTGCATCAGCTGGCAGTACTGGGCCCGCAACATCCTGCAATGTAACATAACCAATTAACACGAACCCTACTGCCTGTCTGTTCCCAGTACTGGGCCTGTTCTAACCTGGTGATGTGGAGACAGTGTCTGTTCTAACCTGGTGATGTGGAGACAGTGTCTGTTCTAACCTGGTGATGTGGAGACAGTGTCTGTTCTAACCTGGTGATGTGGAGACAGTGTCTGTTCTAACCTGGTGATGTGGAGACAGTGTCTGTTCTAACCTGGTGATGTGGAGACAGTGTCTGTTCTAACCTGGTGATGTGGAGACAGTGTCTGTTCTAACCTGGTGATGTGGAGACAGTGTCTGTTCTAACCTGGTGATGTGGAGACAGTGTCTGTTCTAACCTGGTGATGTGGAGACAGTGTCTGTTCCTCTGTTCTAACCTGGTGATGTGGAGACAGTGTCTGTTCTAACCTGGTGATGTGGAGACAGTGTCTGTTCCCCTGTTCTAACCTGGTGATGTGGAGACAGTGTCTGTTCTAACCTGGTGATGTGGAGACAGTGTCTGTTCCCCTGTTCTAACCTGGTGATGTGGAGACAGTGTCTGTTCTAACCTGGTGATGTGGAGACAGTGTCTGTTCCCCTGTTCTAACCTGGTGATGTGGAGACAGTGTCTGTTCCCCTGTTCTAACCTGGTGATGTGGAGACAGTGTCTGTTCTAACCTGGTGATGTGGAGACAGTGTCTGTTCTAACCTGGTGATGTGGAGACAGTGTCTGTTCTAACCTGGTGATGTGGAGACAGTGTCTGTTCCCCTGTTCTAACCTGGTGATATGGAGACAGTGTCTGTTCCTCTGTTCTAACCTGGTGATGTGGAGACAGTGTGTTCTAATCTGGTGATGTGGAGACAGTGTCTGTTCCCCTGTTCTAACCTGGTGATGTGGAGACAGTGTCTGTTCCTCTGTTCTAACCTGGTGATGTGGAGACAGTGTGTTCTAATCTGGTGATGTGGAGACAGTGTCTGTTCCCCTGTTCTAACCTGGTGATGTGGAGACAGTGTCTGTTCCTCTGTTCTAACCTGGTGATGTGGAGACAGTGTGTTCTAATCTGGTGATGTGGAGACAGTGTCTGTTCTAATCTGGTGATGTGGAGACAGTGTCTGTTCCTCTGTTCTAACCTGGTGATGTGGAGACAGTGTGTTCTAATCTGGTGATGTGGAGACAGTGTCTGTTCCCCTGTTCTAACCTGGTGATGTGGAGACAGTGTCTGTTCTAATCTGGTGATGTGGAGACAGTGTCTGTTCCTCTGTTCTAACCTGGTGATGTGGAGACAGTGTCTGTTCTAATCTGGTGATGTGGAGACAGTGTCTGTTCCACTGTTCTAACCTGGTGATGTGGAGACAGTGTCTGTTCTAATCTGGTGATGTGGAGACAGTGTCTGTTCTAATCTGGTGATGTGGAGACAGTGTCTGTTCCTCTGTTCTAACCTGGTGATGTGGAGACAGTGTCTGTTCTAACCTGGTGATGTGGAGACAGTGTCTGTTCTAACCTGGTGATGTGGAGACAGTGTCTGTTCTAACCTGGTGATGTGGAGACAGTGTCTGTTCTAACCTGGTGATGTGGAGACAGTGTCTGTTCCTCTGTTCTAACCTGGTGATGTGGAGACAGTGTCTGTTCTAACCTGGTGATGTGGAGACAGTGTCTGTTCTAACCTGGTGATGTGGAGACAGTGTCTGTTCTAATCTGGTGATGTGGAGACAGTGTCTGTTCCCCTGTTCTAACCTGGTGATGTGGAGACACTGTGTGTCCGCCTCGTGCTCCAGGCCCATGGCGGCGCTGCGGAGGTGCGTGTGCAGGGCGTCGGCCAGCCCCTGCAGGGAGACCCCGTCTGCACACTGCTCCACTAAGAGGTCCAGCTCCGACAGCATGGTCTCCAGGGTGGCCTCACCCTTCAACATGCAGCGTAGAGCCTCCGGGAAGATGATCTGACGGAAGTTAGTGTTCAGCTCCTGGGAGGGTGGGAGGAAGGAAGGAAGGAAAAAAAGGAAGGAAGGAAAACAGGAAGGATGGAAAACAGGAAGGAAGGAAAAAAGGAAGGAAGGAAGGAAGGAAAGGAGGAAAGAAGGAAGGAAAGGAGGAAAGAAGGAAAACAGGATGGAAAACAGGAAGGAAGGAAAAAAGGAAGGAAGGAAAGGAGGAAAGAAGGAAGGAAAGGAGGAAAGAAGGAAAACAGGATGGAAAACAGGAAGGAAGGAAAAAAGGAAGGAAGGAAGGAAGGAAAGGAGGAAAGAAGGAAGGAAAGGAGGAAAGAAGGAAAACAGGAAGGAAAACAGGAAGGAAAACAGGAAGGAAAGAAGGAAGGAAAGAAGGAAGGAAAGAAGGAAAACAGGAAGGAAAACAGGAAGGAAGGAAGGAAGGAAGGAAGGAAGGAAGGAAGGAAGGAAGGAAGGAAGGAAGGAAGGAAGGAAGGAAGGAAGGAAGGAAGGAAGGAAGGAAGGAAGAAAGAAAGAGATCAGCCAGAAAGACAAGCGGACCAGTAAAGGTGGACAACGTCATTCTGATAACATTGGTGAGGGGTTCTGATACACTTCCCAAGTTAGAGACCCACTTTCACCACAACGCAACACTTCAAAATGTGGCTCTCTGGTTTCCTACATGTTGTCCTCTAACCCAGGGGTTCACAAACTCAGTCCCGGGGCCCCCTCTGTGTGGTGGGGGGGTGGGGGTCTAGATAGGCACTAACGAGACATACATGTCCTGTATGTCTAGATAGTATATTAGGTGTCAACATGTCCTGTGTGTCTAGATAGTTAGTATATTAGGTGTCAACATGTCCTGTATGTCTAGATAGTATATTAGGTTTCAACATGTCCTGTATGTCTAGATAGTATATTAGGTGTCAACATGTCCTGTATGTCTAGATAGTATATTAGGTGTCAACATGTCTAGATAGTATATTAGGTGTCAACATGTCTAGATAGTATATTAGGTGTCAACATGTCCTGTATGTCTAGATAGTATATTAGGTTTCAACATGTCCTGTATGTCTAGATAGTATATTAGGTGTCAACATGTCCTGTATGTCTAGATAGTATATTAGGTGTCAACATGTCTAGATAGTATATTAGGTGTCAACATGTCTAGATAGTATATTAGGTGTCAACATGTCCTGTATGTCTAGATAGTATATTAGGTTTCAACATGTCCTGTATGTCTAGATAGTATATTAGGTGTCAACATGTCCTGTATGTCTAGATAGTATATTAGGTGTCAACATGTCCTGTATGTCTAGATAGTATATTAGGTTTCAACATGTCCTGTATGTCTAGATAGTATATTAGGTGTCAACATGTCCTGTATGTCTAGATAGTATATTAGGTTTCAACATGTCCTGTATGTCTAGATAGTATATTAGGTTTCAACATGTCCTGTATGTCTAGATAGTATATTAGGTGTCAACATGTCCTGTATGTCTAGATAGTATATTAGGTGTCAACATGTCCTGTATGTCTAGATAGTATATTAGGTTTCAACATGTCCTGTGTGTCTAGATAGTATATTAGGTGTCAACATGTCCTGTATGTCTAGATAGTATATTAGGTGTCAACATGTCCTGTATGTCTAGATAGTATATTAGGTGTCAACATGTCCTGTATGTCTAGATAGTATATTAGGTGTCAACATGTCCTGTATGTCTAGATAGTATATTAGGTGTCAACATGTCCTGTATGTCTAGATAGTATATTAGGTGTCAACATGTCCTGTATGTCTAGATAGTATATTAGGTGTCAACATGTCCTGTATGTCTAGATAGTATATTAGGTGTCAACATGTCCTGTATGTCTAGATAGTATATTAGGTGTTAACATGTCCTGTATGTCTAGATAGTATATTAGGTGTCAACATGTCCTGTGTGTCTAGATAGTATATTAGGTGTCAACATGTCCTGTGTGTCTAGATAGTATATTAGGTGTCAACATGTCCTGTATGTCTAGATAGTATATTAGGTGTCAACATGTCCTGTGTGTCTAGATAGTATATTAGGTGTCAACATGTCCTGTATGTCTAGATAGTATATTAGGTGTCAACATGTCCTGTGTGTCTAGATAGTATATTAGGTGTCAACATGTCCTGTATGTCTAGATAGTATATTAGGTGTCAACATGTCCTGTGTGTCTAGATAGTATATTAGGTGTCAACATGTCCTGTGTGTCTAGATAGTATATTAGGTGTCAACATGTCCTGTGTGTCTAGATAGTATATTAGGTGTCAACATGTCCTGTGTGTCTAGATAGTATATTAGGTGTCAACATGTCCTGTATGTCTAGATAGTATATTAGGTGTCAACATGTCCTGTGTGTCTAGATAGTATATTAGGTGTCAACATGTCCTGTATGTCTAGATAGTATATTAGGTGTCAACATGTCCTGTGTGTCTAGATAGTATATTAGGTGTCAACATGTCCTGTGTGTCTAGATAGTATATTAGGTGTCAACATGTCCTGTATGTCTAGATAGTATATTAGGTGTCAACATGTCCTGTGTGTCTAGATAGTATATTAGGTGTCAACATGTCCTGTATGCCTCTTGTAAACATTGAGCTAGGAGGCATGCCAGGTCATCTGGAGAGAGAAGGAAATGCATTGCTTCACCATCAGGGGGGGGGGGCCTCTGGTAACCGGCCCAAAACAACCACATTTTTAAACCCAAAATAAAATGGAAGGAATTTTGTGTGTTTTTTTAGTTTTTCCCCTGTGAAGGCTGAGAGAGTTTTAGCTGAGTGGGCGAAATGACGTTGAGCGAAATTTCTGACCCCTCAACTCCGTCCACATCCTCGGACATACACACACACACACACACTTCTATCCTCCACCACACACACACACACTTCTATCCTCACCACACACACGTCTCCACCCCATTACACCGTACCTGTAGACAGGTGTAGACGGCGTTGGCCAGGTAGACGGTCTGGGCGGTCTCCTGCGGCGAGGGCAGGTCCAGGTCGTGTGGGAGGAGCTGACACTGCCCCAGCAGCTGGACCAATGAGGTGATATTACCGCTCATGGAACACAGCTCCTCCAGAAACCAGGCCCCGTCACGAGACGTCAACTCTACCAGCTGCCCCCCTGCCGCCGCTGCCGCTCCTTCCATCACCAGGTTACGCCTGAGGGGGACCACACACACAGTTACACCCCCTTCTACCCCCCCCACCAAACACAGTTACACCCCCTTCTACCCCCCCACCAGACACACGGTTACACCCCCTTCTACCCCCCCCACCACACACACAGTTACACCCCCTTCTACCCCCCCCACCAGACACACAGTTACACCCCCTTCTACCCCCCCCACCACACACACAGTTACACCCCCTTCTACCCCCCCCACCAGACACACAGTTACACCCCCTTCTACCCCCCCCCACCACACACACAGTTACACCCCCTTCTACCCCCCACACCACACACACAGTTACACCCCCTTCTACCCCCCCACCACACACACAGTTACACCCCCTTCTACCCCCCCACCACACACACCCCCTTCTACCCCCCCACCACACACAGTTACACCCCTACCACACACACAGTTACACCCCCTTCTACCCCCCCCACCAGACACACAGTTACACCCCCTTCTACCCCCCCCACCACACACACAGTTACAACCCCTTCTACCCCCCCCACCAGACACACAGTTACACCCCCTTCTACCCCCCCCACCAGACACACAGTTACACCCCCTTCTACCCCCCCCACCAGACACACAGTTACACCCCCTTCCATCACCAGGTTACGCCTGAGGGGGACCAGACACACAGTTACACCCCCTACTACCCCCCCACCAGACACACGGTTACACCCCCTTCTACCCCCCCCACCAAACACAGTTACACCCCCTTCTACCCCCCCACCACACACACAGTTACACCCCCTTCTACCCCCCCCACCACACACACAGTTACACCCCCTTCTACCCCCCCCCCACCACACACACAGTTACACCCCCTTCTACCCCCCACACCACACACACAGTTACACCCCCTTCTACCCCCCCACCACACACACAGTTACACCCCCTTCTACCCCCCCACCACACACACAGTTACACCCCCTTCTACCCCCCCACCACACACAGTTACACCCCCACCACACACGCAGTTACACCCCCTTCTACCCCCCCACCACACACACCCCCTTCTACCCCCCCACCACACACAGTTACACCCCCACCACACACAGTTACACCCCCACCACACACACAGTTACACCCCCTTCTACCCCCCACCACACATACAGTTACACCCCCTTCTACCCCCCACCACACATACAGTTACACCCCCTTCTACCCCCCCACCACACACCCCTTTCTCCCCACCCCACCCCACCCACACACAAGACATCAGGAACACTAGTTGCTCCCTCAACCACCAGGTTGGTCTCGTTATCCACACACACGTCTATCCCCAGCACACAGCCAGCCAGACACACACACACACAGCCAGCCAGACACACACACACACACACCCACCCACCCACATCTATCCCCAGCACACAGCCAGCCAGACAGACCTGGTGAGGGTGCAGAGGGCTGATGAGATGATGGTGGCCAGGCTGAGAGAGCCCTGCTCTGGGTTCTCTAGGAGGAACACACTGATGCAACGCTCGATCTCCTGCAGCTGTTCTTCACACGCGTGGACCGTGGCTCCCTCGGCCTTGACACGCTCCGCCTGGCGCAGGACACGCGTGTTGGTCTCTGACGCCTGGTGCTGCAGGGCCAGCTCAACGCTGGACAGGAACTGGCACGACGCAAGGGGAGGCTGGGGGGCAAACTGGACCTCATACCTGGAGGGAGGGACGTTTGGAGAGGAAGGTAGAGCACAGATTGATAAAATAACTGTCCATTTAATGAAAATAATAAAATATTAGAGAGAGAGATGTGTAATGTTTACTGTTAATTGTATTGTTTATTTCACTTTTGTATATTATCTACCTCACTTGCTTTGGCAATGTTAACATATGTTTCCCATGCCAATAAAGCCCCTTGAATTGAATTGAGAGAGAGAGAAAGAGAAAGAGAAAGAGAGAGAGAGAGAGAGAGAGAGAGAGAGAGAGAGAGAGAGAGAGAGAGAGAGAGCGAGAGAGAGAGAGCGAGAGAGACAGAGAGTCAGAGAGAGTCAGAGAGAGTCAGAGAGAGTCAGAGAGAGCGAGAGTCAGAGAGAGCGAGAGAGAGAGAGTCAGAGAGAGTCAGAGAGAGTCAGAGAGAGACAGAGAGAGAGAGAGAGAGACAGAGAGAGACAGAGAGAGACAGAGAGAGACAGAGAGAGAGTCAGAGAGAGACAGAGAGAGACAGAGAGAGACAGAGAGAGACAGAGAGAGACAGAGAGAGACAGAGAAAATGAGGAATGAGAAGGCAAGAAAGAGAGGAGAGGAGAAAGCCAGCATTTGTCCACTCCAACTCACTGTCTGGAGATCTGCTGGCAGTGGTCAACAGTCATGTCACAGAGCAGCTCTTCCAGCCACTGTTTCCAGAGGTGGGCCCTGTGGCGCAGCAGCACGGCCCGCGGGTACAGCAGGGCCACAGTGGCATAGCTGTGCAGCTGCTCCAGACAGCCTCGCAGGGCCCCACGGCGCTGCTGCAGCAGGGAGCCCAACTCAGCCTCCAGGCCCTCGCACTGGCTGATTAGGTGGGCCTGGCCGGCGTTCTGCAGGAAGGCTGTGGCCGGGACGTAGCTGGGAGGGCCTGGGGGAGGGAGGAAGAGATAGAAGGTTAATCAATCAGGTCTATATGACTGATGTCCTGCAGTAGACTGGCCAGCTGGAACTAGACACAGAACCCCCTCTCCCACCTCTACAGACACTAACCCAGGTCTATGTGACTGCTGATGTCCTGCAGTAGACTGGCCAGCTGGAACCAGACACAGAACCCCCTCTCCCACCTCTACAGACACTAACCCAGGTCTATGTGACTGCTGATGTCCTGCAGTAGACTGGCCAGCTGGAACCAGACACAGAACCCCCTCTCCCACCTCTACAGACACTAACCCAGGTCTATGTGACTGCTGATGTCCTGCAGTAGACTGGCCAGCTGGAACCAGACACAGAACCCCCTCTCCCACCTCTACAGACACTAACCCAGGTCTATGTGACTGCTGATGTCCTGCAGTAGACTGGCCAGCTGGAACCAGACACAGAACCCCCTCTCCCACCTCTACAGACACTAACCCAGGTCTATATGACTGCTGATGTCCTGCAGTAGACTGGCCAGTTGGAACTAGACACAGAACCCCCTCTCCCACCTCTACAGACACTAACCCAGGTCTATGTGACTGCTGATGTCCTGCAGTAGACTGGCCAGCTGGAACCAGACACAGAACCCCCTCTCCCACCTCTACAGACACTAACCCAGGTCTATGTGACTGCTGATGTCCTGCAGTAGACTGGCCAGCTGTGTGGCCTCCAGGCTGCTGAAGGCTGCTTGGTACTGGGACATCCACTGGTCCAGGTCACCCTGCTTCCCCTGGATCAACTCCTGGACCGTACGCTGACGAGATGCTAGCTGGGTGTGCTCAGAGTACCTGGTGGGGGGGAGAGGGGAGAAAAATCACATACAGAGCTCTACATAAGCTCTGTTCCAAGTGTGTTTCAGGGTGAGTATGAGGTAGTCTGGGGTTAGAGGTCAGGAGTGTAACAGACCTGTGTTCCAGGGTGAGTATGAGGTGGTCTGAGCAGCTCTCAGCCCCCTCCAGGAAGCTCATCTCCTCCAGGATCTTGGTGGTCATCTTGTCCCCCTGAGAGAGCAGCTTCTGCAGGGTGAGGTACTCCTCCACTGCCCCCTCCACCTGGGGCAGGACCCCCAACATCTCCTCACGGTTCTTAAACCAGTTAACCTGGAGGGAGAGGGAGGAAGGGAGGGGGTGAGGTAGTGAAGGAGGGTAGAAAGGGAGGGGGTGAGGTAGTGAAGGAGGGAGGAAGGGAGGTGGTGAGGTAGTGAAGGAGGGAGAAAGGGAGGGGGTGGGGTAGTGAAGGAGGGAGAAAGGGAGGTGGTGAGGTAGTGAAGGAGGGAGAAAGGGAGGGGGTGAGGTAGTGAAGGAAGGGGTGAGGTAGTGGAGGAGGGAAACACGGAGGGGGTGAGGTAGTGGAGGAGGGAGAAAGGGAGGGGGTGAGGTAGTGAAGGAGGGAGAAAGGAAGGGAGTGAGGTAGTGAAGGAGGGAGAAAGGGAGGGGGTGAGGTAGTGAAGGAGGGAGAAGGGGAGGGGGTGGGGTAGTGAAGGGAGGGGGTGGGGTAGTGAAGGGAGGGGGTGGGGTAGTGAAGGAGGGAGAAGGGGGGGTGGGGTAGTGAAGGAGGGAGAAGGGGAGGTGGTGAGGTAGTGAAGGAGGGAGAAGGGGAGGGGGTGGGGTAGTGAAGGAGGGGTGAGGTAGTGAAGGAGGGGGTGAGGTAGTGAAGGAGGGAGAAAGGGAGGGGGTGAGGTAGTGAAGGAGGGAGAAGGGGAGGGGGTGGGGTAGTGAAGGAGGGGTGAGGTAGTGAAGGAGGGGGTGAGGTAGTGAAGGAGGGAGAAAGGAAGGGAGTGAGGTAGTGAAGGAGGGAGAAAGGAAGGGAGTGAGGTAGTGAAGGAGGGAGAAAGGGAGTGAGGTAGTGAAGGAGGGAGAAAGGAAGGGAGTGAGGTAGTGAAGGAGGGGGTGAGGTAGTGAAGGAGGGAGAAAGGGAGGGGGTGAGGTAGTGAAGGAGGGAGAAAGGAAGGGAGTGAGGTAGTGAAGGGAGGAAGATGTCAGTGGCCTGGTCATTTCAGAACATCAGGTAAGGGGAACGACAGGTGAAGAGGCGCTCCTTCCACAACATACAGGACGACCTCTATAAGGAACAGAGTGCCATTTCAGACAGAGAGAGAGCTGGATGTGTCTCTGTCTCCCACTGCTCACCTTGATCTCAGCCACGCGGGAGGAGAAGAGGGAGCGTGTGATGTCTCTCTCCATCTCTCTCTTGCTCTGCTTGTTCTCCGCCTGCTGCCCCCCCCCTCCGTACACGGCCCCGGCGAAGCCCACCTCCCCCCCGGCCGTCCAGTCCACCAGAGGGTCGTACACAAACGCCTCCAGCAGGGTCAGCAGCGTCTCCCGCCCACGACGCATCATCTGAATCACCTGACCAATCAAAGAGGAGAGGTTAGCATCATCTGGACCACCTGACCAATCAGAAAAGAGAAGATTAGAATATGATTTGCATGTTTCAGAAACTTAAAATAAATAAAAAAACGTTTCAGGAATGACTTTAAATGTGTCTGGAACGTTTTAGAAATGTTTAGAAGTAAACAAGACTAAGTTGTAAGTGAAGTTTGAGGTGATCAACAGCAGACAAAGCCAGGAAGTTTAAATGAGCTTAACGTCACCCAAGGCACCACAGCTGACACAGAAGAGTCTCCTAAATGTTCCACTAGCTAGTACCTGTTCACAGGACAGTCTGAAAACTGTTCCACTAGCTAGTACCTGTTCACAGGACAGTCTGAAAACTGTTCCACTAGCTAGTACCTGTTCACAGGACAGTCTGAAGACTGTTCCACTAGCTAGTACCTGTTCACAGGACAGTCTGAAGACTGTTCCACTAGCTAGTACCTGTTCACAGGACAGTCTGAAGACTGTTCCACTAGCTAGTACCTGTTCACAGGACAGTCTGAAAACTGTTCCACTAGCTAGTACCTGTTCACAGGAGACTGTTCCACTAGCTAGTACCTGTTCACAGGACAGTCTGAAGATGCCCTCCACCCCAGTGACTCCCAGGGCCGTCTCGATGTTGTGGGTCATACGGAACGGCACTTTCTCTGGCACACGCAGGCTCTTCCCTGGAGACCACACAGAGAGAGAATCATCACACGCACACACACACACACACAGAGAAACATCACACACAGAGAAACATCAGACACACACACACACAGAGAAACATCACACACACAGAGAAACATCACACACACACCACACCGAGAGGGAGAGAGAGAAACATCACACATCAGTAGGACAAAGAGCAGTGAAATCCACAGAACAACCTGTCTAAACCAGGAGGGTCGCTGCTTGTTCAAACCTCAAAATAGAACTATTTATTTACCTTTCTCGAAGCAGACGTTGTAGTCGATGTGCACCACCTCTCCCGTCGTCATGTCAATCAGCACGTTGTCAAGGTGACGGTCGCCGAGGCCAATGATGTAGCCCACCATAGACATCACAGCAGTGGACCTGGCGTAGGACTGTGGCAGGAGGAAGAGGAGGAGGAGCATTCATTTACCATTAATTAGCCACCAGTAAGGTTTAATTTGACATTTATTGACGTCTCCACTTCCCAAGCATTAGTCCAACATGGCTTCCTTTCCTTCATCTGCACTAGTCAAAGAGCCCTAGCCAGGTGGATGCATAGAGTAAGATAGAGGGACCTTTTAGTATGGAAATTAACAGATCTACAAAGATGAGTCCTCTATCCAACTCTATGAGTGGATCCTGTATCCAGTCTTAGGTACGCCATGTTTTCAGCTCTGTGTTATTTTCACATCAGTGCAGAGGAAGGAAAGGATACGAGGAAGAAGCAGCCACACAACCGGTGTGACCTCTAACCCTTGACTGACTGACAGTAAACCCTGTTTGACCTTTGACCCCAGCTCACCTGTGTGACCCTCCACCACTCGCTAGACGTGGTACAGGAGCACCACAGCTCTTTGGCCAGCAGGTTAGGGGGCGTGGACACCATCAGCTCCTTAAGCACATCCCTCATCACGCTGAGCGGCCAATCGCGCCGCGAAACATCCAGGCTGAGCCCCACCCCCTTCAGGGCGGGGCCTATCTTGCTGTAGTAGAGCTCACTGGGCCGTGGAACCAGAGGGAGGGGCTGGGGCTGCTGCTGGAACGAATCCTGGGCCTGGGAGAGGAGCGAGAGACAGAAAGTGATGAGAGATGAGTAGAGACAGAGCTCAAGGTCCAACAAAGTGCTTGGCATTGCCATAGTTTCAATGTTGAATGTATTGAGCTCTACACATTCACAGAGCAAGTTCCTACAAAAGATCACACACACACCACCACCCTCACAACCATTACCTTCTGAGCCTGCAGCACGGCCTCTCTCTGCTGCCAGCGCTTGTAGAGGCCGAACAGCGGCGTGGCGCCGTCCACCCATTGGATGAGTCCTGAGCGCGTCCCCAGCGGGGTGACGGAGTAGTGGCGGGCGTGGAAGTGGGGGCGCTCCTGCTGGTTCACCTAGAGAAGAACAGAGTTATGCTCTGCAGACAACAGCAGCAGTCGTACGACCACATAAAACAGCCCGTCTTTCCCAGTAGCAGTTAATATTACTGGAACAAGCCTTCAGGTTTAAATCACCTATTATACTACTTCTATTATTTGTTAAATCTTTTTAAAATATATATTTTTTAAATGTTTGGTGTATATTTTCACAGTTGAACTACACAGGCCCCCCACACCCTGTACTCTGTGTTGTCTCTGGCTGGACCAGCCTTGTCTTTTAAATGATTGATCAATCAATCATGATGTTACCTTGGTGAACATGGTGTTGACTACAGAACGTATCTTGGTGAACATGGTACTGACTACAGAACGTACCTTTGTGAACATGGTGTTGACTACAGAACGTACCTTGGTGAACATGGTACTGACTACAGAACGTACCTTGGTGAACATGGTACTGACTACAGAACGTACATTGGTGAACATGGTACTGACTAGAGGACGTACCTTGGTGAACATGGTACTGACTACAGAACGTACCTTGGTGAACATGGTACTGACTACAGAACGTACCTTGGTGAACATGGTGTTGACTACAGAACATGGTACTGACTACAGAACATGGTGTTGACTACAGAACGTACCTTGGTGAACATGGTATTGACTACAGAACGTACCTTGGTGAACATGGTACTGACTAGAGGACGTACCTTGGTGAACATGGTACTGACTACAGAACGTACCTTGGTGAACATGGTACTGACTACAGAACGTACCTTGGGTGAACATGGTACTGACTACAGAACGTACCTTGGTGAACATGGTACTGACTACAGAACGTACCTTGGTGAACATGGTACTGACTACAGAACGTACCTTGGTGAACATGGTGTTGACTACAGAACGTACCTTGGTGAACATGGTACTGACTACAGAATGTACCTTGGTGAACATGGTACTGACTACAGAACGTACCTTGGTGAACATGGTGTTGACTACAGAACATGGTACTGACTGCAGAACATGGTGTTGACTACAGAACGTACCTTGGTGAACATGGTATTGACTACAGAACGTACCTTGGTGAACATGGTACTGACTAGAGGACGTACCTTGGTGAACATGGTGTTGACTACAGAACATGGTGTTGACTACAGAACATGGTACTGACTACAGAACATGGTGTTGACTACAGAACGTACCTTGGTGAACATGGTACTGACTACAGAACGTACCTTGGTGAACATGGTACTGACTACAGAACGTACCTTGGTGAACATGGTGTTGACTACAGAACATGGTACTGACTGCAGAACATGGTGTTGACTACAGAACGTACCTTGGTGAACATGGTATTGACTACAGAACGTACCTTGGTGAACATGGTACTGACTAGAGGACGTACCTTGGTGAACATGGTACTGACTACAGAACGTACCTTGGTGAACATGGTACTGACTACAGAACGTACCTTGGGTGAACATGGTACCGACTACAGAACATGGTATTGACTACAGAACGTACCTTGGTGAACATGGTGTTGACTACAGAACGTACCTTGGTGAACATGGTGTTGACTACTGAACGTACCTTGGTGAACATGGTACTGACTACAGAACGTACCTTGGTGAACATGGTACTGACTATAGAACGTACCTTGGTGAACATGGTACTGACTACAGAACGTACCTTGGTGAACATGGTGTTGACTACAGAACGTACCTTGGTGAACATGGTACTGACTACAGAACGTACCTTGGTGAACATGGTGTTGACTACAGAACGTACCTTGGTGAACATGGTACTGACTACAGAATGTACCTTGGTGAACATGGTGTTGACTACAGAACATGTGTTGACTACAGAACATGGTGTTGACTACAGAACATGGTACTGACTACAGAACATGGTGTTGACTACAGAACGTACCTTGGTGAACATGGTACTGACTACAGAACGTACCTTGGTGAACATGGTACTGACTACAGAACGTACCTTGGTGAACATGGTGTTGACTACAGAACATGGTACTGACTGCAGAACATGGTGTTGACTACAGAACGTACCTTGGTGAACATGGTATTGACTACAGAACGTACCTTGGTGAACATGGTACTGACTACAGAACGTACCTTGGTGAACATGGTACTGACTACAGAACGTACCTTGGGTGAACATGGTACCGACTACAGAACATGGTATTGACTACAGAACGTACCTTGGTGAACATGGTGTTGACTACAGAACGTACCTTGGTGAACATGGTGTTGACTACGGAACGTACCTTGGTGAACATGGTACTGACTACAGAACGTACCTTGGTGAACATGGTACTGACTACAGAACGTACCTTGGTGAACATGGTACTGACTACAGAACGTACCTTGGTGAACATGGTGTTGACTACAGAACGTACCTTGGTGAACATGGTACTGACTACAGAATGTACCTTGGTGAACATGGTGTTGACTACAGAACATGGTGTTGACTACAGAACATGGTGTTGACTACAGAACATGGTACTGACTACAGAACATGGTGTTGACTACAGAACGTACCTTGGTGAACATGGTACTGACTACAGAACGTACCTTGGTGAACATGGTACTGACTAGAGGACGTACCTTGGTGAACATGGTACTGACTACAGGACGTACCTTGGTGAACATGGTGTTGACTACAGAACGTACCTTGGTGAACATGGTACTGACTACAGAACGTACCTTGGTGAACATGGTACTGACTACAGAACGTACCTTGGTGAACATGGTACTGACTACAGAACGTACCTTGGTGAACATGGTGTTGACTATGGAAAGGAACTGCATGATTCGCTCATCTAGGTGGAGGTCCTCCAGACCTGAGAGGGAGAGAGGAGGAAGGAGGAAGGAGAGAGAGGAGGAAGGAATAGATGAGGGTCAAATCAGAGAGCGAGAGAGAGGAGGAAGGCGGTAGAGTTAGGAGGAGAAAGGAGAGGGAACGAGAGAGAGGAGGAAGGAGGTAGAGTTAGGAGGAGAAAGGAGAGGGAGGGAGAGAGGAGGAAGGAGGTAGAGTTAGGAGGAGAGAGGGAGGAATAGATGAGGGTCAAATCAGAAAGAGGGAGAGAGAGGAGGAATGAGGTAGAGTTAGGAGGAGAGAGGGAGGAATAGATGAGGGTCAAATCAGAGAGAGGGAGAGAGAGGAGGAATGAGGTAGAGTTAGGAGGAGAGAGGAGAATTAGGTTCAGACTTCTATTCCTGCTGGTCATCTGCCTGGAGGTTGTTCTGTCTGGAAGAGGTAGGGCTAGTTGCGTTCATCGTGTGTGTGTGTGTGTGTGTGTTTTGGGGGGTGGTCTCTACCTTTGAAGAGGTAAGGGTAGTTGTGTCCGTCGGAGCCCAGGAAGTGTAGTTTCTTGGGCTTGGTCTTGGTCGGCAGGATGGTGATGGTGTTGCCAACACTTTGGATGGTCAACGCGTCCGTTGCCGACACCTCGCCCGGCAACGCCATCTCAGTGGTCGCCATGGCAGCCAGGCGGGGGCTGATGTGGTCCAGACGCAGCAGATAGCTGGTCCTCTTCTGAGCCCTCTGCTGGAGACTCAGCATGATCTAGGAGACATTTTAAACTTTCATTTAAATCCACTTCAACAGAAAAAGTACAGTAAACATTTTAAAAGGGTTACAGATACATTGGACACACTGCTGGGAGGGGGGCCACAGGGGCCCACCCTGAAGACCATCTGATTATAGTCCTATCCCATACAGACACTGCTGGGAGGGGAGGGGACCCTAACAATATGGGTAGCACCATCTGGAAATGCCATAGTAAGACCCTAACAATATGGGTAGCACCATCTGGAAATGCCATAGTAAGACCCTAACAGTATGGGTAGCACCATCTGGAAATGACATAGTAAGACCCTAACAGTAATGGAGGCGCCTTCTGGAGTGGCCATAGTGAGACCCTAACAGTATGGGAGGCGCCATCTGGAAATGCCATAGTAAGACCCTAACAATATGGGAGGCGCCATCTGGAAATGCCATAGTAAGACCCTAACAATATGGGAGGCGCCATCTGGAAATGCCATAGTAACAACTGACGCCCCTTTCCCAATGCATCATTGGCAGGTTTGAGCAAACAGAGTTTAGGCACGGGGACTGACAGTGGCACCTGGTCCCCACTGGACCTGAAAAGGTTTCTCCCAAGTTGACAGCTCTGTCATTGAGATCAGGACAGTAACATTAGGGTAAGAAACGGTACACAATGTTTTTACGTTGGTAATTATGATATTTACATCTTAAAAGTATTTATTCTGATGGATAAGATGAGGGCTAAATGAACTTTGGTTTTGATAACAAGCTGAGTAGACAGTCAGCCAAAACCAGACACGCTAGCCAGCTGGGTTTATCTCTCTCGTCTTCATGATGCTAATATTCTCCTTGTCAATATGAGCATCTCATAAGCTACAAATCTCAATATCTGTGGTGCTGTTCATTTTAACGTCATCTCCCCGAGTCTACCTTTAACCATTAGTGGAGGACAATGGGAAGCTGATCCAAGATCAGCTTATAGTGGCAACGTCACCCTACCCCCTCAGGGAACGGGAACGTCACCCTACCCCCTCAGGGAACGGGAACGTCACCCTACCCCCTCAGGGAACGGGAACGTCACCCTACACCCTCAGGGAACGGGAACGTCACCCTACACCCTCAGGGAACGGGAACGTCACCCTACACCCTCAGGGAACGGGAACGTCACCCTACACCCTCAGGGAACGTCACCCTACACCCTCAGGGAACGTCACCCTACACCCTCAGGGAACGCCCTACACCCTCAGGGAACGCCCTACACCCTCAGGGAACGCCCTACACCCTCAGGGAACAGGAACACCCTAAACCCTCACGGAACGGGATCACCCTACACCCTCAGGGAACGGGAACACCCTACACCCTCAGGGAACGGGAACACCCTACACCCTCAGGGAACGGGAACACCCTACACCCTCAGGGAACGGGAACACAAACACCACCCCCCCCACGGTCCTGGTCGTACCTGTTTGAACGGGACCCAGCTGCTGGCCGGGTTGGCCGGGTTGTGAGGGCTCTTCAGTCTCTCCAGGGCCGAGGTGACGGCGTCCCCGTAGGTCTGCTGGAACCAGGTCTCGTGGGGGGTCTCGGCGGGCGTCGTGGTGATGCTCCTCACGTGGTCCAGAGCGAACACCACGGGACGCATCAGAGCAGAGTGCTTCTCACACATGATGGCCACCTTCTCCTCCCTGACAGAGGAGGCACACGGTTCATACATGTTCCTTTGACTGAGGTTAAAACATACATGTTGAGACAGGACAGTGTTGTATAGTTAGCGAGTGAGAAGTGCAGAGGGTCAGAATGAAACCCAGTACCTGAGACAGGGCCGAGGCTACCCAGTACCTGAGACAGGGCCGAGGCTACCCAGTACCTGAGACAGGGCCGAGGCTACCCAGTACCTGAGACAGGGACTAACCTCTGGTAGCCTAGGCTACCCAGTACCCGAGACAGGGCCGAGGCTACCCAGTACCCGAGACAGGGCCGAGGCTACCCAGTACCCGAGACAGGGCCGAGGCTACCCAGTACCCGAGACAGGGCCGAGGCTACCCAGTACCCGAGACAGGGCCGAGGCTACCCAGTACCCGAGACAGGGCAGAGGCTACCCAGTACCCGAGACAGGGCAGAGGCTACCCAGTACCCGAGACAGGGCAGAGGCTACCCAGTACCCGAGACAGGGCAGAGGCTACCCAGTACCCGAGACAGGGACTAACCTCTGGTAGCCTAGGCTACCCAGTACCCGAGACAGGGACTAACCTCTGGTAGCCTAGGCTACCCAGTACCCGAGACAGGGACTAGTAGCATGTGCCCTTGTAGCGTGTGCCCTTGTAGCGTGTGCCCTTGTAGCGTGTACCCGCTGTACCCTAGCAGCGTGTACCCGCTGTACCCTAGCAGCGTGTACCCGCTGTACCCTAGCAGCGTGTACCCGCTGTACCCTAGCAGCGTGTACCCGCTGTACCCTAGCAGCGTGTACCCGCTGTACCCTAGTAGCGTGTACCCGCTGTACCCTAGTAGCGTGTACCCGCTGTACCCTAGCAGCGTGTACCCGCTGTACCCTAGCAGCGTGTACCCGCTGTACCCTAGTAGCGTGTACCCGCTGTACCCTAGTAGCGTGTACCCGCTGTACCCTAGCAGCGTGTACCCGCTGTACCCTAGTAGCGTGTACCCGCTGTACCCTAGTAGCGTGTACCCTAGTAGCGTGTACCCTAGCAGTGTGTACCCGAGCAGCGTGTACCCTAGCAGTGTGTACCCTAGTAGCGTGTACCCTAGCAGTGTGTACCCTAGCAGCGTGTACCCTAGCAGCGCGTACCCTAGCAGCGTGTACCCTAGCAGCGTGTACCCTAGCAGTGTGTGACTCACTTGCGTAGTGTGTTGTTGTTCTGCACTCTCTTGACCTCGTCCTCCAGCTGCTGAATCCTGCGCAGGACGTGCATG
Source organism: Oncorhynchus mykiss (assembly GCF_057628025.1). Lineage (NCBI taxonomy): Eukaryota > Metazoa > Chordata > Actinopteri > Salmoniformes > Salmonidae > Oncorhynchus > Oncorhynchus mykiss. The sequence continues at coordinate 77,457,106 of NC_143034.1, read as the reverse complement.
TGTTGCTGCTGCAGGACGCCCAGCCACAACTCATCCCACAGCAGAGTCACGCGCCGCAGCTCTCCCACTAGCATCTGGACCTGGGGACCCCACGGACAGACACACAGAGTCACACGTGGTTAGCACAGGAAGCTCTCCCACTAGCATCTGGACCTGGGAACCCACGGACAGACACACAGAGTCACACGTGGTTAGCACAGGAAGCTCTCCCACTAGCATCTGGACCTGGGGACCCCACAGAGAGACACACAGAGTCACACGTGGTTAAGCACAGGAAGCTCTCCCACTAGCATCTGGACCTGGGGACCCCACAGACAGACACACAGAGTCACACGTGGTTAGCACAGGAAGCTCTCCCACTAGCATCTGCACCTGGGGACCCACGGACAGACACACAGAGTCACACGTGGTTAGCACAGGAAGCTCTCCCACTAGCATCTGCACCTGGGAACCCACAGACAGACACACAGCCCACGGAGATGCATAGTCAGTTCGCAGAGGGAAAGACAAATCATTTAACCCAGTGAATTAACCTTATTGGTGACAATCAGCTTTGAAAACAGCATATTGGACACCACCATAGTGGGGTTGGCTGCAGTAGGGGAAGTGTTTACCTGTAACACCATAGTGGGTTTGGCTGCAGTAGGGGGAAGTGTTTACCTGTAACACCATAGTGGGGTTGGCTGCAGTAGGGGGAAGTGTTTACCTGTAACACCATAGTGGGGTTGGCTGCAGTAGGGGGAAGTGTTTACCTGTAACATCATAGTGGGGTTGGCTGCAGTAGGGGGAAGTGTTTACCTGTAACACCATAATGTGGTTGGCTGCAGTAGGGGGAAGTGTTTACCTGTAACACCATAGTGGGGTTGGCTGCAGTAGGGGGAAGTGTTTACCTGTAACACCATAGTGGGGTTGGCTGCAGTAGGGGGAAGTGTTTACCTGTAACACCATAGTGGGGTTGGCTGCAGTAGGGGGAAGTGTTTACCTGTAACACCATAATGTGGTTGGCTGCAGTAGGGGGAAGTGTTTACCTGTAACACCATAGTGGGGTTGGCTGCAGACAGCTTGTCCACTATCTTGCTGTAGCAGTCATGCATCATGGCCTGGTCCTGGCTGGAACACAGCGCAGGAAACTCCTCACCCCGCCCATCTTCCTCCTGGGAGGCGGGGTTACTTCCCAGTGTCCCCTCCCCTTCCTCACACAGCCCCTCCCCCTGCATGCTGCCCAGGAAGGTGGGCAGGGCCGACGGGAGCTTGTTTCCTGGGAGACAAAGATGTTATGGCGAGTTGAGACAATTTGGTTTAAATAATGCAAAAACAAAGTGTTGGAGAAGTAAAAGTGCAATATGTGCCATGTAAGAAAGCTAACGTTTGAGTTCCTTGCTCAGAACATGAGAACATATGAAAGTTGGTGGTTCAATATTCCCAGGTAAGAAGTTTTAGGTTGTAGTTATTATAGGGCTCTCTTCCATTTGTATTTCATATACCTTTGACTATTGGATGTTCTTATAGGCACTATAGTATTGCCAATGTAACAGTATAGCTTCCGTCCCTCTCCTCGCCCCTACCTGGGCTCGAACCAGGAACACATTGACAACAGCCACACTCGAAGCATCGTTACCCATCGCTCCACAAAAGCCGTGGCCCTTGCAGAGCAAAGGGGAACAACCACTAAGTCTCAGAGCGAGTGACGTTTGAAACGTTATTAGTCTGCACCCCGCTAACTAGTTAGCCATTTCACATCGGTTACACCAGTCTCATCTCGGGAGTTGATAGGCTTGAAGTCATAAACAGCTCAATGCTTGAAGCACAGCGAAGAGCTGCTGGCAAACGCACGAAAGTGCTGTTTGAATGAATGCTTACGAGCCTGCTGCTGCCTACCACCGCTCAGTCAGACTGCTCTATCAAATCAGACTTAATTATAACATAATAACACACAGAAATACGAGCCTTAGGTCATTAATATGGCCGAATCCGGAAACTATCATTTTGAAAACAAAACGTTTATTATTTCAGTGAAATACGGAACCGTTCCGTATTTTATCTAACGGGTGGCACCCTTAAGTCTAAATATTGCTGCTACATTGCATAACCTCCAACGTTATGTCATAATTATGTAAAGTTCTGGCAAATTAATTACGGTCTTTGTTAGGAATACATGGTCTTCACACAGTTCTCAACGAGCCAGGCGTCCCAAACTGCTGCATATACCCTGACTCTGTTGCACAGAACGCAAGAGAAATGAAACAATTTATCTAGTTAATATTCCCTGCTAACATTAATTTATTTTAACTAAATATGCAGGTTTAAAAATATATACTTCTGTGTATTGATTTTAAGAAAGACGTTGATGTTTATCGTTAGGGACATTGATGTTTATCGTTAGGGACATTGATGTTTATCGTTAGGGGCATTGATGTTTATGGTTTGGTACATTGATGTTTATCGTTAGGGACATTGATGTTTATCGTTAGGGACATTGATGTTTATCGTTAGGGACATTGATGTTTATCGTTAGGGACATTGATGTTTATCGTTAGGGACATTGATGTTTATCGTTAGGGACATTGATGTTTATCGTTAGGGACATTGATGTTTATCGTTAGGGACATTGATGTTTATCGTTAGGGGCATTGAGGTTTATCGTTAGGGGCATTGAGGTTTATCGTTAGGGACATTGATGTTTATCGTTAGGGACATTGATGTTTATCGTTAGGTACATTGAGGTTTATCGTTAGGGGCATTGAGGTTTATCGTTAGGGGCATTGGTGTTTATCGTTAGGGACATTGATGTTTATCGTTAGGGACATTGATGTTTATCGTTAGGGACATTGATGTTTAGGGACATTGATGTTTGTCGTTAGGGACATTGATGTTTATCGTTAGGGACATTGATGTTTATCGTTAGGGACATTGATGTTTATCGTTAGGGACATTGAGGTTTATCGTTAGGGACATTGATGTTTATCGTTAGGGACATTGATGTTTATCGTTAGGGACATTGAGGTTTATCGTTAGGGACATTGATGTTTATCGTTAGGGACATTGATGTTTATCGTTAGGTACATTGATGTTTATCGTTAGGGGCATTGAGGTTTATCGTTAGGGGCATTGAGGTTTATCGTTAGGGGCATTGGTGTTTATCGTTAGGGACATTGATGTTTATCGTTAGGGACATTGATGTTTATCGTTAGGGACATTGATGTTTATCGTTAGGTACATTGATGTTTATCGTTAGGGGCATTGAGGTTTATCGTTAGGGGCATTGAGGTTTATCGTTAGGGGCATTGGTGTTTATCGTTAGGGACATTGATGTTTATCGTTAGGGACATTGATGTTTATCGTTAGGGACATTGATGTTTAGGGACATTGATGTTTGTCGTTAGGGACATTGATGTTTATCGTTAGGGACATTGATGTTTATCGTTAGGGACATTGATGTTTATCGTTAGGGACATTGATGTTTATCGTTAGGGACATTGATGTTTATCGTTAGGGACATTGATGTTTATCGTTAGGGACATTGATGTTTATCGTTAGGGACATTGATGTTTATCGTTAGGGACATTGATGTTTATCGTTAGGGACATTGGTGTTTATCGTTAGGGACATTGGTGTTTATCGTTAGGGACATTGGTGTTTATCGTTAGGGACATTGGTGTTTATCGTTAGGGACATTGGTGTTTATCGTTAGGGACATTGGTGTTTATCGTTAGGGACATTGGTGTTTATCGTTAGGGACATTGGTGTTTATCGTTAGGGACATTGGTGTTTATCGTTAGGGACATTGGTGTTTATCGTTAGGGACATTGGTGTTTATCGTTAGGGACATTGGTGTTTATCGTTAGGGACATTGGTGTTTATCGTTAGGCACATTGATGTTTAGGGACATTGATGTTTAGGGACATTGATGTTTAGGGACATTGATGTTTAGGGACATTGATGTTTATCGTTAGGGACATTGATGTTTATCGTTAGGGACATTGATGTTTATCGTTAGGCACATTGATGTTTATCGTTAGGCACATTGATGTTTAGGGACATTGGTGTTTATCGTTAGGGACATTGAGGTTTATCGTTAGGGACATTGATGTTTATCGTTAGGGACATTGATGTTTATCGTTAGGGACATTGATGTTTATCGTTAGGGACATTGAGGTTTATCGTTAGGGACATTGAGGTTTATCGTTAGGGACATTGAGGTTTATCGTTAGGGACATTGAGGTTTATCGTTAGGGACATTGATGTTTATCGTTAGGGACATTGATGTTTATCGTTAGGGACATTGATGTTTATCGTTAGGGACATTGAGGTTTATCGTTAGGGACATTGATGTTTAGGTACATTGATGTTTATCGTTAGGTACATTGATGTTTATCGTTAGGGACATTGAGGTTTATCGTTAGGGACATTGAGGTTTATCGTTAGGGACATTGAGGTTTAGGTACATTGATGTTTATCGTTAGGGACACTGAGGTTTATCGTTAGGGACATTGATGTTTAGGGACATTGATGTTTATCGTTAGGGACATTGATGTTTATCGTTAGGGACATTGATGTTTATCGGTAGGGACATTGATGTTTAGGGACATTGATGTTTATCGTTAGGGACATTGATGTTTATCGTTAGGTACATTGGTACATTGATGTTTATCGTTAGGGACATTGATGTTTATCGTTAGGGACATTGATGTTTATCGTTAGGTACATTGATGTTTATCGTTAGGGACATTGAGGTTTATCATTAGGGACATTGATGTTTATCATTAGGGACGTTAGGGACATTGATGTTTATCGTTAGGGACATTGATGTTTAGGGACATTGATGTTTATCGTTAGGGACATTGATGTTTATCGTTAGGGACATTGATGGTTATCGTTAGGGACATTGATGTTTATCGTTAGGGACATTGATGTTTATCGTTAGGGACATTGATGTTTATCGTTAGGGACATTGATGTTTATCGTTAGGGACATTGATGTTTATCGTTAGGGACATTGATGTTTATCGTTAGGGACATTGATGTTTATCGTTAGGGACATTGATGTTTAGGGACATTGATGTTTATCGTTAGGGACATTGATGTTTATCGTTAGGTACATTGGTACATTGATGTTTATCGTTAGGGACATTGATGTTTATCGTTAGGTACATTGATGTTTATCGTTAGGGACATTGAGGTTTATCATTAGGGACATTGAGGTTTATCATTAGGGACATTGATGTTTATCATTAGGGACATTGGTACATTGATGTTTATCGTTAGGGACATTGATGTTTAGGGACATTGATGTTTATCGTTAGGGACATTGATGTTTATCGTTAGGGACATTGATGTTTATCGTTAGGGACATTGATGTTTATCGTTAGGGACATTGATGTTTATCGTTAGGGACATTGATGTTTATCGTTAGGGACATTGATGTTTATCGTTAGGGACATTTGTGCAACGATTGTGCTTTTGTTAAATCATCGCCCGTTTGGCGAAGTAGGCTGTGATTCGATGATAAATTAACAGGCACCGCATTGATTATATGCAACGCAGGACAAGCTAGTTACACTAGTATATCATCAACCACGTGTAGTTAACTAGTGATTATGTTAAGATTGTTTTTTATAAGATAAGTTTAATGCTAGCTAGCACCTCACCTTGGCTCCTTGCTGCACTCGTGTAACAGGTAGTCAGCCTGCCACTCAGTCTCCTCGTGGAGTAACAGGTAGTCAGCCTGCCACTCAGTCTCCTCGTGGAGAGCAATGTAATCGGCCAGAATAGGTGTCCAAAAATGCAGATTACCAATTGTTATGAAAACTTGAAATCAGCCCTAATTAATCGGTCGACCTCTAGTGTGTGTGTGTGTGTGTGTGTGTGTGTGTGTGTGTGTGTGTGTGTATACCTGCGTGCTGGGCCTCTCCTCCCAGAGACAGTGATCCGACTATAGCAGGGTACAGGATGAGGTGTGGTGAGTCCTGGGCAACGCGACACAGCAGACTACAGATACTCTGTCTGATGTAAGCCTCTGGATGGTTCAGACGAGAGAACAGCTGGGGGATGATGCCTGGAGGGGAGAGGGGTTGAATTAGCAGGAGACAGGAGAGAGAAGAGCTGGGGGGGAGAGGGGTTGAATTAGCAGGAGACAGGAGAGAGAACAGCTGGAGGGGGAGAGCGGTTGAATTAGCAGGAGACAGGAGAGAGAACAGCTGGAGGGGAGAGGGTTGAATTAGCAGGAGAGAGAGCAGCTGGAGGGGAGAGGGGTTGAATTAAGGAGACAGGAGAGAGAGCAGCTGGAGGGGAGAGGGGTTGAATTAGCAGGAGACAGGAGAGAGAGCAGCTGGAGGGGAGAGGGGTTGAATTAGCAGGAGACAGGAGAGAGAACAGCTGGGTGGGGGGAGAGGGGTTGAATTAGCAGGAGACAGGAGAGAGAACAGCTGGGTGGGGGGGAGACGGGTTGAATTAGCAGGAGACAGGAGAGAGAACAGCTGGGTGGGGGGGGGGGGGGGGGGTTGAATTAGCAGGAGACAGGAGAGAGAACAGCTGGGTCGGGGGGAGACGGGTTGAATTAGCAGGAGACAGGAGAGGAGCAAAGGTCTCAACTAACTGGAGATGATCTCTCCATAATGTGTTCTAGGTCTGACAAAGGTCTCAACTAACTGGAGATGATCTCTCCATAATGTGTTCTAGGTCTGACAAAGGTCTCAACTAACTGGAGATGATCTCTCCATAATGTGTTCTAGGTCTGACAAAGGTCTCAACTAACTGGAGATGATCTCTCCATAATGTGTTCTAGGTCTGACAAAGGTCTCAACTAACTGGAGATGATCTCTCCATAATGTGTTCTAGGTCTGACACTAGAATGTCAGTTAATTAAATATTCATTCCTTTCTAGAGTCTAACAGGAGCCTTCAGAGAAATATAGAGCTCCCTCTGGGTCTGAGTGTGTTACCTCTCCAGGGGACAGTGGGGGTCTATGTGTGTTACCTCTCTAGGGGCCAGTGGGGGTCGGTGTGTTTTACCTCTCCAGGGGACAGTGGGGGTCTATGTGTGTTACCTCTCTAGGGGCCAGTGGGGGTGGGTGTGTTTTACCTCTCCAGGGGCCAGTGGGGGTCTATGTGTGTTACCTCTCTAGGGGCCAGTGGGGGTCGGTGTGTTTTACCTCTCCAGGGGCCAGTGGGGGTCAGTGTGTGTTACCTCTCCAGGGGCCAGTGGGGGTCAGTGTGTTACCACTCCAGGGGCCAGTGGGGGTGTGTGTGTTACCACTCCAGGGGCCAGTGGGGGTCTGTGTGCTACCTCTCTAAGGGTCAGTGCGTTTTACCTCTCCAGGGGCCAGTGGAGGTCAGTGTGTTACCTCTAGGGGCCAGTGGGGGTCAGTGTGTTTTAACTCTCCAGGGACCAGTGGGGGTCAGTGTGTTACCGCTCTAGGGGCCAGTGGGGGTCAGTGTGTTACCTCTCTGGGGGTCAGTGTGTTACCTCTCTAGGGGCCAGTGGGGGTCAGTGTGTTACCTCTCTAGGGGCCAGTGGGGGTCAGTGTGTTACCTCTAGGGGCCAGTGGGGGTCAGTGTGTTACCTCTCTAGGGGCCAGTGGGGGTCAGTGTGTTACCTCTCTAGGGGCCAGTGGGGGTCAGTGTGTTACCTCTCTAGGGGCCAGTGGGGGTCAGTGTGTTACCTCTCTAGGGGCCAGTGGGGGTCAGTGTGTTACCTCTCTAGGGGCCAGTGGGGGTCAGTGTGTTACCTCTCTAGGGGCCAGTGGGGGTCAGTGTGTTAACTCTCTAGGGGCCAGTGGGGGTCAGTGTGTTAACTCTCTAGGGGCCAGTGGGGGTCTGTGTGTTACCTCTCCAGGGGGCGGTGGGGGTTGAGGCGAGCCCAAGCTCAAGCCCCTCCCTCAGCTCCCCGGCGTGCTTCACCAGCAGCCGTAGCAACCGCAGCGTCGCCATGACGATGATATCGTCATTACTCTGCTTGCTGTTCTGATTGGTCAGCAGCAGCTTGGGGTCATCCTCATCGATGGGAACCTGAGGGAGGAAGAGGAGAGACATGGAGGGATGGAGGAAGAGATGGGTGGATGGGAGAGATACAGGGAAAGGGACAAGGCTATAAGAGAAGGCATCTTCCTACAACATCCCAAACTTCCACAAGTTCTAGATGAATAGAAACAGTCAAGTGAATAGCAATACCGGGAAACATCAATTCTACTTTAACATTCATCTTGTAGACAGAACTCGTAGGGCTCCCAGACAGATTAACTGGCCAGAACTCGTAGGGCTCCCAGACAGATTAACTGGCCAGAACTCGTAGGGCTCCCAGACAGATTAACTGGCCAGAACCCGTAGGGCTCCCAGACAGATTAACTGGCCAGAACCCGTAGGGCTCCCAGACAGATTAACTGGCCAGAACCCGTAGGGCTCCCAGACAGATTAACTGGCCAGAACTCGTAGGGCTCCCAGACAGATTAACTGGCCAGAACTCGTAGGGCTCCCAGACAGATTAACTGGCCAGAACCCGTAGGGCTCCCAGACAGATTAACTGGCCAGAACCCGTAGGGCTCCCAGACAGATTAACTGGCCAGAACTCGTAGGGCTCCCAGACAGATTAACTGGACAGAACTCGTAGGGCTCCCAGACAGATTAACTGGCCAGAACTCGAGGGCTCCCAGACAGATTAACTGGCCAGAACTCGTAGGGCTCCCAGACAGATTAACTGGCCAGAACTCGTAGGGCTCCCAGACAGATTAACTGGACAGAACTCGAGGGCTCCCAGACAGATTAACTGGCCAGAACGAGGGCTCCCAGACAGATTAACTGGCCAGAACTCGTAGGGCTCCCAGACAGATTAACTGGCCAGAACTCGTAGGGCTCCCAGACAGATTAACTGGCCAGAACTCGTAGGGCTCCCAGACAGATTAACTGGCCAGAACTTGTAGGGCTCCCAGAAACATTAACTGGCCAGAACCCGTAGGGCTCCCAGACACATTAACTGGCCAGAACCCGTAGGGCTCCCAGACAGATTAACTGGACAGAACTCGAGGGCTCCCAGACAGATTAACTGGCCAGAACTCGAGGGCTCCCAGACAGATTAACTGGCCAGAACTCGTAGGGCTCCCAGACAGATTAACTGGCCAGAACTCGTAGGGCTCCCAGACAGATTAACTGGCCAGAACTCGTAGGGCTCCCAGACAGATTAACTGGCCAGAACTTGTAGGGCTCCCAGAAACATTAACTGGCCAGAACCCGTAGGGCTCCCAGACACATTAACTGGCCAGAACCCGTAGGGCTCCCAGACAGATTAACTGGCCAGAACCCGTAGGGCTCCCAGACACATTAACTGGCCAGAACCCGTAGGGCTCCCAGACACATTAACTAGCCAGAACTCGTAGGGCTCCCAGACACATTAACTGGCCAGAACCCGTAGGGCTCCCAGACACATTAACTGGCCAGAACCCGTAGGGCTCCCAGACACAAATTAAGCTTCATCCTGGACTAAAAAGAACACCCAATGGAAAATTCCCATGGAAAAAGTCCCTGACTAACCAGCCCCAGTACCCCCTGCCAGTCCCAGTCCCGCCTGCCAGTACCCCCTGCCAGTCCCCCCTGCTAGTCCCAGTACCCCCTGCCAGTCCCAGTCCCCCCTGCCAGTCCCAGTACTCCCTGCCAGTCCCAGTCCCCCCCTGCCAGTCCCAGTCCCCCCCTGCCAGTCCCAGTCCCCCCCCTGCCAGTACCAGTCCCCCCCCTGCCAGTACCAGTCCCCCCCCTGCCAGTACCAGTCCCCCCCCTGCCAGTACCAGTCCCCCCCTGCCAGTCCCAGTCCCCCCCCTGCCAGTCCCAGTCCCCCCTGCCAGTCCCAGTCCCCCCTGCCAGTACCAGTCCCCCCTGCCAGTCCCAGTACCCCCTGCCAGTACCAGTCTCCCCTGCCAGTCCCAGTACCCCCTGCCAGTCCCAGTCTCCCCTGCCAGTCCCAGTCCCCCCTGCCAGTCCCAGTCCCCCCTGCCAGTCCCAGTCCCCCCTGCCAGTCCCAGTCCCCCCTGCCAGTCCCAGTCTCCCCTGCCAGTACCCCCTGCCAGTCCCAGTCCCCCCTGCCAGTCCCAGTCCCCCCTGCCAGTCCCAGTACACCCTGCCAGTCCCAGTCCCCCCTGCCAGTCCCAGTCTCCACTGTCAGTACCCCCTGCCAGTCCCAGTCCCCCCTGCCAGTCCCAGTCTCCCCTGCCAGTACCCCCTGCCAGTCCCAGTCCCCCCTGCCAGTCCCAGTACCCCCTGCCAGTCCCAGTCCCCCCTGCCAGTCCCAGTCTCCCCTGCCAGTACCCCCTGCCAGTCCCAGTCCCCCCCTGCCAGTCCCAGTCCCCCCCGCCAGTCCCAGTCCCCCCCGCCAGTCCCAGTCCCCCCTCCCAGTCCCCCCTCCCAGTCCCCCCTGCCAGTCCCCCCTGCCAGTCCCAGTCCCCCCTGCCAGTCCCAGTCCCCCCTCCCAGTCCCCCCTGCCAGTCCCAGTCCCCCCTGGAGAGAGAGTGAGTTCCACCCACCTGTCCAGCGTTGAGTTTAAGGAAGGTGAAGTAGGCACCGCAGGAGACCCTGTAGAGACTGAAGATCCTGTCCACCACCCTCCTCCAGACCCGGATCAGACCCTCCATCACCCCACTACCCCCACCCTGGACCCCCTCCACCTCCCCCTGCTCCTCCAGCCAGGGACAGGCAGACAGCAGCTGTCTCCAGATGACATCCACCATGTCATCCTCCTCCTCATCCTCCTGCTGCAGGGCCATGTCCTCATCCTGGAGGGAGAGAGGGGGGCGTGGGGGAGAGAGAGAGAGGGTGGGGTGGGGGAGAGAGAGAAGGGGGGGGAGAGAGAGAAGGGGGGAGAGAGAGAAGGGGGGAGAGAGAGAAGGGGGGAGAGAGAGAAGGGGGGAGAGAGAGAGGTGGTGGGGGAGAGAGAGAGAAAGGTGGTGGGGGAGAGAGAGAGAAGGGGGGTGGGGGAGAGAGAGAGAGAGAGAGTTATGAGCAGGCAGATGGTGAATCCCAAACCCAGACCTGCCAAGAGCCGCGCGGCAAATTGGAGATGTAGCACGCGCCAAATTGGGGTTCTCCCCCCCCCCGCATATTCGTACCCGCGCTATTTGTGAGTCTGATCGTAATTGTAGAATTGTACCAAGTCTATGCAGGGTTGGAATACTTTCCTGACAACTTTCCATTCAACCTGGTAAACGTCACTAACATGTAAACAGAAGGAACACCAACAGCCTTTATTCTTGGAGGGGTTTGTCTGAACGCTGTTGGCTGGTTCAGACTTTGTAAAGGTGCTTATTAGATTTCTTTACAGCAAATACATAATTTCAGATTTTCAAAACTGATAAAAATCTAAAAATCGAGGCATTTTAGAAGCATTGCCTCCATTGCCAATACCTGACACTCATTCATTCTTCATCGCTCAGTCTTCTAAACTCCCCGCTCCAGTTAACGCCAAGATGGTTATCTTTATTTTTCATTATACTTTTTGTGACGAGGATCATAATTACAGTTACAGTCTATCAGGTTGGGTGATCCTCGAGTATAAAGGAGGTAGAGAGACTGTCAGGAATCAAGGAAAGACTATAGAGTCTAAAAGAGGTAGAGACAGTCAGGAATCAAGACTATAGAGTCTAAAAGAGGTAGAGACAGTCGGGAATCAAGGAAAGACTATAGAGTCCGGAATCAAGACTAGAGAGACTAAAAGAGGTAGAGACAGTCGGGAATCAAGGAAAGACTATAGAGTCCGGAATCAAGACTAGAGAGACTAAGAGGTAGAGACAGTCAGGAATCAAGACTAGAGAGACTAAAAGAGGTAGAGACAGTCAGGAATCAAGACTATAGAGTCTAAAAGAGGTAGAGACAGTCGGGAATCAAGGAAAGACTATAGAGTCCGGAATCAAGACTAGAGAGACTAAGAGGTAGAGACAGTCAGGAATCAAGACTAGAGAGACTAAAAGAGGTAGAGACAGTCAGGAATCAAGACTAGAGAGACTAAAAGAGGTAGAGACAGTCAGGAATCAAGACTAGAGAGACTAAAAGAGGTAGAGACAGTCAGGAATCAAGACTATAGAGTCTAAAAGAGGTAGAGACAGTCAGGAATCAAGACTAGAGAGACTAAAAGAGGTAGAGAGACTGTCAGGAATCAAGGAAAGACTATAGAGTCCGGAATCAAGACAAGAGAGACTAAAAGGAGGTAGAGACAGTCAGGAATCAAGACTAGAGAGACTAAAAGAGGTAGAGACAGTCAGGAATCAAGACTATAGAGACTAAAAGAGGTAGAGACAGTCAGGAATCAAGACTAGAGAGACTAAAAGGAGGTAGAGACAGTCAGGAATCAAGACTAGAGAGACTAAAAGGAGGTAGAGACAGTCAGGAATCAAGACTAGAGAGACTAAAAGAGGTAGAGACAGTCAGGAATCAAGACTATAGAGTCTAAAAGAGGTAGAGACAGTCAGGAATCAAGACTAGAGAGACTAAAAGAGGTAGAGACAGTCAGGAATCAAGACTATAGAGTCTAAAAGAGGTAGAGACAGTCGGGAATCAAGGAAAGACTATAGAGTCCGGAATCAAGACTAGAGAGACTAAAAGAGGTAGAGACAGTCGGGAATCAAGGAAAGACTATAGAGTCCGGAATCAAGACTAGAGAGACTAAGAGGTAGAGACAGTCAGGAATCAAGACTAGAGAGACTAAAAGAGGTAGAGACAGTCAGGAATCAAGACTATAGAGTCTAAAAGAGGTAGAGACAGTCGGGAATCAAGGAAAGACTATAGAGTCCGGAATCAAGACTAGAGAGACTAAGAGGTAGAGACAGTCAGGAATCAAGACTAGAGAGACTAAAAGAGGTAGAGACAGTCAGGAATCAAGACTAGAGAGACTAAAAGAGGTAGAGACAGTCAGGAATCAAGACTATAGAGTCTAAAAGAGGTAGAGACAGTCAGGAATCAAGACTAGAGAGACTAAAAGAGGTAGAGAGACTGTCAGGAATCAAGGAAAGACTATAGAGTCCGGAATCAAGACAAGAGAGACTAAAAGGAGGTAGAGACAGTCAGGAATCAAGACTAGAGAGACTAAAAGAGGTAGAGACAGTCAGGAATCAAGACTATAGAGACTAAAAGAGGTAGAGACAGTCAGGAATCAAGACTAGAGAGACTAAAAGGAGGTAGAGACAGTCAGGAATCAAGACTAGAGAGACTAAAAGAGGTAGAGACAGTCAGGAATCAAGACTATAGAGTCTAAAAGAGGTAGAGACAGTCAGGAATCAAGACTAGAGAGACTAAAAGAGGTAGAGACAGTCAGGAATCAAGACTAGAGAGACTAAAAGGAGGTAGAGACAGTCAGGAATCAAGACTATAGAGTCTAAAAGAGGTAGAGACAGTCAGGAATCAAGACTAGAGAGACTAAAAGAGGTAGAGACAGTCAGGAATCAAGACTAGAGAGACTAAAAGAGGTAGAGACAGTCAGGAATCAAGACTAGAGAGACTAAAAGGAGGTAGAGACAGTCAGGAATCAAGACTAGAGAGACTAAAAGAGGTAGAGACAGTCAGGAATCAAGACTATATAGTCTAAAAGAGGTAGAGACAGTCAGGAATCAAGACTAGAGAGACTAAAAGAGGTAGAGACAGTCAGGAATCAAGACTAGAGAGACTAAAAGGAGGTAGAGACAGTCAGGAATCAAGACTAGAGAGACTAAAAGAGGTAGAGACAGTCAGGAATCAAGACTAGAGAGACTAAAAGAGGTAGAGACAGTCAGGAATCAAGGAAAGACTATAGAGAGACTAAAAGGAGGTAGAGACAGTCAGGAATCAAGACTATAGAGTCTAAAAGAGGTAGAGACAGTCAGGAATCAAGACTAGAGAGACTAAAAGAGGTAGAGACAGTCAGGAATCAAGACTATAGAGTCTAAAAGAGGTAGAGACAGTCAGGAATCAAGGAAAGACTATAGAGAGACTAAAAGGAGGTAGAGACAGTCAGGAATCAAGACTATAGAGTCTAAAAGAGGTAGAGACAGTCAGGAATCAAGACTATAGAGACTAAAAGAGGTAGAGACAGTCAGGAATCAAGGAAAGACTATAGAGAGACTAAAAGGAGGTAGAGACAGTCAGGAATCAAGACTATAGAGTCTAAAAGAGGTAGAGACAGTCAGGAATCAAGACTAGAGAGACTAAAAGAGGTAGAGACAGTCAGGAATCAAGACTATAGAGTCTAAAAGAGGTAGAGACAGTCAGGAATCAAGACTATAGAGTCTAAAAGAGGTAGAGACAGTCAGGAATCAAGACTATAGAGACTAAAAGAGGTAGAGACAGTCAGGAATCAAGACTATAGAGTCTAAAAGAGGTAGAGACAGTCAGGAATCAAGACTATAGAGTCTAAAAGAGGTAGAGACAGTCAGGAATCAAGACTATAGAGTCTAAAAGAGGTAGAGACAGTCAGGAATCAAGACTATAGAGTCTAAAAGAGGTAGAGACAGTCAGGAATCAAGACTATAGAGACTAAAAGAGGTAGAGACAGTCAGGAATCAAGACTAGAGAGACTAAAAGGAGGTAGAGACATTCAGGAATCAAGACTATAGAGACTAAAAGAGGTAGAGACAGTCAGGAATCAAGACTAGAGAGACTAAAAGAGGTAGAGACAGTCAGGAACCAAGACTATAGAGTCTAAAGGAGGTAGAGACAGTCAGGAACCAAGACTATAAAGACTAAGAGGTAGAGAGATACATAGAAAAAGACAGACACATACCAAGCCCCTGAGTTATTCAGTTCCATGTAGACTCAGTTCTAAACTTCCATCCTGGATGAACTATGATCTGTTCAGAACACTGGGAGAAAGTACGAGATGTGTACATACTAAAACAATAGTTACTAATTCATTCCTCATGAGCACACACACACCTGTATTCCAGCAGGTCGACACATGGCCTGACCCAGGATGCTGAAGATGTTCTCCTTGTCCTCCTCACTGGTGCATTCTGGGAGAAGCTCCTCGATCTCCTTCTTCTCTCCCGGGAGCAAGGGCACACCTTCACCTTGACTGGAGGGATGGAGGGAGGAGATGAGAGGGAGATGGGAGGAGAGAGAGGAGAGGGAGATGGGAGGAGAGAGAGGAGAGGGAGATGGGAGGAGAGAGAGGAGAGGGAGATGGGAGGAGAGAGAGGAGAGGGAGATGGGAGGAGAGAGAGGAGAGGGAGATGGGAGGAGAGAGAGGAGAGGGAGATGGGAGGAGAGAGAGGAGAGGGAGATGGGAGGAGAGGGAGATGGGAGGAGAGGGAGATGGGAGGAGAGGGAGATGGGAGGAGAGGGAGACGGGAGGAGAGAGAGGAGAGGGAGACGGGAGGAGAGAGAGGAGAGGGAGACGGGAGGAGAGAGAGGAGAGGGAGACGGGAGGAGAGAGAGGAGAGGGAGACGGGAGGAGAGAGAGGAGAGGGAGACGGGAGGAGAGAGAGGAGAGGGTGACGGGAGGAGAGATAGGAGAGGGAGACGGGAGGAGAGAGGGAGACGGGAGGAGAGAGAGGGGAAACGAGAGGGAGATGGGAGGAGAGAGAGGAGAAAGGAGAGGGAGATGGAGGAGAGAGGAGAAAGAGGAATGTCAACATTGCATAAGAATTTTAAAAATAATGTTTAAATCAGCAACGGCTTAATACCACAGAACGCATCACGTCATGTTATCAGCTTCTACCACAGAACGCATCACGTCATGTTATCAGCTTCTACCACAGAACGCATCACGTCATGTTATCAGCTTCTACCACAGAACGCACCACGTCATGTTATCAGCTTCTACCACAGAACGCATCACGTCATGTTATCAGCTTCTACCACAGAACGCATCACGTCTGTGTTCATGTTATCAGCTTCTACCACAGAACGCATCACGTCATGTTATCAGCTTCTACCACAGAACGCATCACGTCTGTATTGATGTTGTTATCAGCTTCTACCACAGAACGCATCACGTCATGTTATCAGCTTCTACCACAGAACGCACCACGTCATGTTATCAGCTTCTACCACAGAACGCATCACGTCTGTATTGATGTTGTTATCAGCTTCTACCACAGAACGCATCACGTCATGTTATCAGCTTCTACCACAGAACGCATCACGTCTGTATTGATGTTGTTATCAGCTTCTACCACAGAACGCATCACGTCATGTTATCAGCTTCTACCACAGAACGCATCACGTCATGTTATCAGCTTCTACCACAGAACGCACCACGTCATGTTATCAGCTTCTACCACAGAACGCATCACGTCATGTTATCAGCTTCTACCACAGAACGCATCACGTCTGTATTCATGTTATCAGCTTCTACCACAGAACGCATCACGTCTGTATTCATGTTATCAGCATCTACCACAGAACGCATCACGTCTGTATTCATGTTATCAGCTTCTACCACAGAACGCATCACGTCTGTATTCATGTTATCAGCTTCTACCACAGAACGAATCACGTCATGTTATCAGCTTCTACCACAGAACGCATCACGTCATGTTATCAGCTTCTACCACAGAACGCGTCACGTCATGTTATCAGCTTCTACCACAGAACGCATCACGTCATGTTATCAGCTTCTACCACAGAACGCACCAAGTCTGTATTCATGTTATCAGCTTCTACCACAGAACGCATCACGTCTGTATTCATGTTATCAGCTTCTACCACAGAACGCATCACGTCATGTTATCAGCTTCTACCACAGAACGCATCACGTCATGTTATCAGCTTCTACCACAGAACGCATCACGTCATGTTATCAGCTTCTACCACAGAACGCATCACGTCATGTTATCAGCTTCTACCACAGAACGCATCACGTCTGTATTCATGTTATCAGCTTCTACCACAGAACGCATCACGTCATGTTATCAGCTTCTACCACAGAACGCACCACGTCATGTTATCAGCTTCTACCACAGAACGCATCACGTCTGTATTCATGTTATCAGCTTCTACCACAGAACGCACCACGTCATGTTATCAGCTTCTACCATAGAACGCATCACGTCATGTTATCAGCTTCTACCACAGAACGCATCACGTCTGTATTCATGTTATCAGCTTCTACCACAGAACGCACCACGTCATGTTATCAGCTTCTACCACAGAACGCATCACGTCATGTTATCAGCTTCTACCACAGAACGCATCACGTCTGTATTCATGTTATCAGCTTCTACCACAGAACGCATCACGTCATGTTATCAGCTTCTACCACAGAACGCATCACGTCATGTTATCAGCTTCTACCACAGAACGCATCACGTCTGTGTTCATGTTATCAGCTTCTACCACAGAACGCATCACGTCTGTGTTCATGTTATCAGCTTCTACCACAGAACGCATCACGTCATGTTATCAGCTTCTACCACAGAACGCACCAAGTCTGTATTCATGTTATCAGCTTCTACCACAGAACGCACCACGTCATGTTATCAGCTTCTACCACAGAACGCACCACGTCATGTTATCAGCTTCTACCACAGAACGCACCACGTCATGTTATCAGCTTCTACCACAGAACGCACCAGGTCATGTTATCAGCTTCTACCACAGAACGCACCACGTCATGTTATCAGCTTCTACCACAGAACGCACCACGTCATGTTATCAGCTTCTACCACAGAACGCACCACGTCATGTTATCAGCTTCTACCACAGAACGCACCACGTCATGTTATCAGCTTCTACCACAGAACGCACCAAGTCTGTAGTCATGTTATCAGCTTCTACCACAGAACGCATCACGTCTGTATTCATGTTATCAGCTTCTACCACAGAACGCATCACGTCATGTTATCAGCTTCTACCACAGAACGCATCACGTCATGTTATCAGCTTCTACCACAGAACGCACCAAGTCTGTATTCATGTTATCAGCTTCTACCACAGAACGCATCACGTCATGTTATCAGCTTCTACCACAGAACGCATCACGTCATGTTATCAGCTTCTACCACAGAACGCATCACGTCATGTTATCAGCTTCTACCACAGAACGCACCACGTCATGTTATCAGCTTCTACCACAGAACGCATCACGTCTGTATTCATGTTATCAGCTTCTACCACAGAACGCATCACGTCATGTTATCAGCTTCTACCACAGAACGCATCACGTCATGTTATCAGCTTCTACCACAGAACGCATCACGTCATGTTATCAGCTTCTACCACAGAACGCATCACGTCATGTTATCAGCTTCTACCACAGAACGCATCACGTCATGTTATCAGCTTCTACCACAGAACGCATCACGTCTGTATTCATGTTATCAGCTTCTACCACAGAACGCATCACGTCATGTTATCAGCTTCTACCACAGAACGCATCACGTCATGTTATCAGCTTCTACCACAGAACGCATCACGTCATGTTATCAGCTTCTACCACAGAACGCATCACGTCATGTTATCAGCTTCTACCACAGAACGCATCACGTCTGTATTCATGTTATCAGCTTCTACCACAGAACGCATCACGTCATGTTATCAGCTTCTACCACAGAACGCACCACATCATGTTATCAGCTTCTACCACAGAACGCATCACGTCTGTATTCATGTTATCAGCTTCTACCACAGAACGCACCACGTCATGTTATCAGCTTCTACCATAGAACGCATCACGTCATGTTATCAGCTTCTACCACAGAACGCATCACGTCTGTATTCATGTTATCAGCTTCTACCACAGAACGCACCACGTCATGTTATCAGCTTCTACCACAGAACGCATCACGTCATGTTATCAGCTTCTACCACAGAACGCATCACGTCTGTATTCATGTTATCAGCTTCTACCACAGAACGCATCACGTCATGTTATCAGCTTCTACCACAGAACGCATCACGTCATGTTATCAGCTTCTACCACAGAACGCATCACGTCTGTGTTCATGTTATCAGCTTCTACCACAGAACGCATCACGTCTGTGTTCATGTTATCAGCTTCTACCACAGAACGCATCACGTCATGTTATCAGCTTCTACCACAGAACGCACCACGTCATGTTATCAGCTTCTACCACAGAACGCACCAGGTCATGTTATCAGCTTCTACCACAGAACGCACCACGTCATGTTATCAGCTTCTACCACAGAACGCACCACGTCATGTTATCAGCTTCTACCACAGAACGCACCACGTCATGTTATCAGCTTCTACCACAGAACGCACCACGTCATGTTATCAGCTTCTACCACAGAACGCACCAAGTCTGTAGTCATGTTATCAGCTTCTACCACAGAACGCATCACGTCTGTATTCATGTTATCAGCTTCTACCACAGAACGCATCACGTCATGTTATCAGCTTCTACCACAGAACGCATCACGTCATGTTATCAGCTTCTACCACAGAACGCACCAAGTCTGTATTCATGTTATCAGCTTCTACCACAGAACGCATCACGTCATGTTATCAGCTTCTACCACAGAACGCATCACGTCATGTTATCAGCTTCTACCACAGAACGCATCACGTCATGTTATCAGCTTCTACCACAGAACGCACCACGTCATGTTATCAGCTTCTACCACAGAACGCATCACGTCTGTATTCATGTTATCAGCTTCTACCACAGAACGCATCACGTCATGTTATCAGCTTCTACCACAGAACGCATCACGTCATGTTATCAGCTTCTACCACAGAACGCATCACGTCATGTTATCAGCTTCTACCACAGAACGCATCACGTCATGTTATCAGCTTCTACCACAGAACGCACCACGTCTGTATTCATGTTATCAGCTTCTACCACAGAACGCACCACGTCATGTTATCAGCTTCTACCACAGAACGCATCACGTCTGTATTCATGTTATCAGCTTCTACCACAGAACGCATCACGTCATGTTATCAGCTTCTACCACAGAACGCATCACGTCTGTATTCATGTTATCAGCTTCTACCACAGAACGCATCACGTCATGTTATCAGCTTCTACCACAGAACGCATCACGTCTGTATTCATGTTATCAGCTTCTACCACAGAACGCACCACGTCATGTTATCAGCTTCTACCACAGAACGCATCACGTCATGTTATCAGCTTCTACCACAGAACGCATCACGTCATGTTATCAGCTTCTACCACAGAACGCATCACGTCATGTTATCAGCTTCTACCACAGAACGCATCACGTCTGTGTTCATGTTATCAGCTTCTACCACAGAACGCATCACGTCATGTTATCAGCTTCTACCACAGAACGCACCACGTCTGTATTCATGTTATCAGCTTCTACCACAGAACGCACCACGTCATGTTATCAGCTTCTACCACAGAACGTACCACGTCATGTTATCAGCTTCTACCACAGAACGCACCACGTCATGTTATCAGCTTCTACCACAGAACGCACCACGTCATGTTATCAGCTTCTACCACAGAACGCACCACGTCATGTTATCAGCTTCTACCACAGAACGCACCACGTCATGTTATCAGCTTCTACCACAGAACGCACCACGTCATGTTATCAGCTTCTACCACAGAACGCACCACGTCATGTTATCAGCTTCTACCACAGAACGCACCAAGTCTGTAGTCATGTTATCAGCTTCTACCACAGAACGCATCACGTCTGTATTCATGTTATCAGCTTCTACCACAGAACGCATCACGTCATGTTATCAGCTTCTACCACAGAACGCATCACGTCATGTTATCAGCTTCTACCACAGAACGCACCAAGTCTGTATTCATGTTATCAGCTTCTACCACAGAACGCATCACGTCATGTTATCAGCTTCTACCACAGAACGCATCACGTCATGTTATCAGCTTCTACCACAGAACGCATCACGTCATGTTATCAGCTTCTACCACAGAACGCATCACGTCTGTATTCATGTTATCAGCTTCTACCACAGAACGCATCACGTCATGTTATCAGCTTCTACCACAGAACGCATCACGTCATGTTATCAGCTTCTACCACAGAACGCATCACGTCATGTTATCAGCTTCTACCACAGAACGCATCACGTCATGTTATCAGCTTCTACCACAGAACGCATCACGTCATGTTATCAGCTTCTACCACAGAACGCATCACGTCTGTATTCATGTTATCAGCTTCTACCACAGAACGCATCACGTCATGTTATCAGCTTCTACCACAGAACGCATCACGTCATGTTATCAGCTTCTACCACAGAACGCATCACGTCATGTTATCAGCTTCTACCACAGAACGCATCACGTCATGTTATCAGCTTCTACCACAGAACGCATCACGTCTGTATTCATGTTATCAGCTTCTACCACAGAACGCATCACGTCATGTTATCAGCTTCTACCACAGAACGCACCACGTCATGTTATCAGCTTCTACCACAGAACGCATCACGTCTGTATTCATGTTATCAGCTTCTACCACAGAACGCACCACGTCATGTTATCAGCTTCTACCATAGAACGCATCACGTCATGTTATCAGCTTCTACCACAGAACGCATCACGTCTGTATTCATGTTATCAGCTTCTACCACAGAACGCACCACGTCATGTTATCAGCTTCTACCACAGAACGCATCACGTCATGTTATCAGCTTCTACCACAGAACGCATCACGTCTGTATTCATGTTATCAGCTTCTACCACAGAACGCATCACGTCATGTTATCAGCTTCTACCACAGAACGCATCACGTCATGTTATCAGCTTCTACCACAGAACGCATCACGTCTGTGTTCATGTTATCAGCTTCTACCACAGAACGCATCACGTCTGTGTTCATGTTATCAGCTTCTACCACAGAACGCACCAAGTCTGTATTCATGTTATCAGCTTCTACCACAGAATGCACCACGTCATGTTATCAGCTTCTACCACAGAACGCACCACGTCATGTTATCAGCTTCTACCACAGAACGCACCACGTCATGTTATCAGCTTCTACCACAGAACGCACCACGTCATGTTATCAGCTTCTACCACAGAACGCATCACGTCATGTTATCAGCTTCTACCACAGAACGCATCACGTCATGTTATCAGCTTCTACCACAGAACGCATCACGTCTGTATTCATGTTATCAGCTTCTACCACAGAACGCATCACGTCATGTTATCAGCTTCTACCACAGAACGCATCACGTCATGTTATCAGCTTCTACCACAGAACGCACCACGTCATGTTATCAGCTTCTACCACAGAACGCATCACGTCATGTTATCAGCTTCTACCACAGAACGCATCACGTCTGTGTTCATGTTATCAGCTTCTACCACAGAACGCATCACGTCATGTTATCAGCTTCTACCACAGAACGCATCACGTCTGTATTGATGTTGTTATCAGCTTCTACCACAGAACGCATCACGTCATGTTATCAGCTTCTACCACAGAACGCACCACGTCATGTTATCAGCTTCTACCACAGAACGCATCACGTCTGTATTGATGTTGTTATCAGCTTCTACCACAGAACGCATCACGTCATGTTATCAGCTTCTACCACAGAACGCATCACGTCTGTATTGATGTTGTTATCAGCTTCTACCACAGAACGCATCACGTCATGTTATCAGCTTCTACCACAGAACGCATCACGTCATGTTATCAGCTTCTACCACAGAACGCACCACGTCATGTTATCAGCTTCTACCACAGAACGCATCACGTCATGTTATCAGCTTCTACCACAGAACGCATCACGTCTGTATTCATGTTATCAGCTTCTACCACAGAACGCATCACGTCTGTATTCATGTTATCAGCATCTACCACAGAACGCATCACGTCTGTATTCATGTTATCAGCTTCTACCACAGAACGCATCACGTCTGTATTCATGTTATCAGCTTCTACCACAGAACGCATCACGTCATGTTATCAGCTTCTACCACAGAACGCATCACGTCATGTTATCAGCTTCTACCACAGAACGCGTCACGTCATGTTATCAGCTTCTACCACAGAACGCATCACGTCATGTTATCAGCTTCTACCACAGAACGCACCAAGTCTGTATTCATGTTATCAGCTTCTACCACAGAACGCATCACGTCTGTATTCATGTTATCAGCTTCTACCACAGAACGCATCACGTCATGTTATCAGCTTCTACCACAGAACGCATCACGTCATGTTATCAGCTTCTACCACAGAACGCATCACGTCATGTTATCAGCTTCTACCACAGAACGCATCACGTCATGTTATCAGCTTCTACCACAGAACGCATCACGTCTGTATTCATGTTATCAGCTTCTACCACAGAACGCATCACGTCATGTTATCAGCTTCTACCACAGAACGCACCACGTCATGTTATCAGCTTCTACCACAGAACGCATCACGTCTGTATTCATGTTATCAGCTTCTACCACAGAACGCACCACGTCATGTTATCAGCTTCTACCATAGAACGCATCACGTCATGTTATCAGCTTCTACCACAGAACGCATCACGTCTGTATTCATGTTATCAGCTTCTACCACAGAACGCACCACGTCATGTTATCAGCTTCTACCACAGAACGCATCACGTCATGTTATCAGCTTCTACCACAGAACGCATCACGTCTGTATTCATGTTATCAGCTTCTACCACAGAACGCATCACGTCTGTGTTCATGTTATCAGCTTCTACCACAGAACGCACCAAGTCTGTATTCATGTTATCAGCTTCTACCACAGAACGCACCACGTCATGTTATCAGCTTCTACCACAGAACGCACCACGTCATGTTATCAGCTTCTACCACAGAACGCACCACGTCATGTTATCAGCTTCTACCACAGAACGCACCACGTCATGTTATCAGCTTCTACCACAGAACGCATCACGTCATGTTATCAGCTTCTACCACAGAACGCATCACGTCATGTTATCAGCTTCTACCACAGAACGCATCACGTCTGTATTCATGTTATCAGCTTCTACCACAGAACGCATCACGTCATGTTATCAGCTTCTACCACAGAACGCATCACGTCATGTTATCAGCTTCTACCACAGAACGCACCACGTCATGTTATCAGCTTCTACCACAGAACGCATCACGTCATGTTATCAGCTTCTACCACAGAACGCATCACGTCTGTGTTCATGTTATCAGCTTCTACCACAGAACGCATCACGTCATGTTATCAGCTTCTACCACAGAACGCATCACGTCTGTATTGATGTTGTTATCAGCTTCTACCACAGAACGCATCACGTCATGTTATCAGCTTCTACCACAGAACGCACCACGTCATGTTATCAGCTTCTACCACAGAACGCATCACGTCTGTATTGATGTTGTTATCAGCTTCTACCACAGAACGCATCACGTCATGTTATCAGCTTCTACCACAGAACGCATCACGTCTGTATTGATGTTGTTATCAGCTTCTACCACAGAACGCATCACGTCATGTTATCAGCTTCTACCACAGAACGCATCACGTCATGTTATCAGCTTCTACCACAGAACGCACCACGTCATGTTATCAGCTTCTACCACAGAACGCATCACGTCATGTTATCAGCTTCTACCACAGAACGCATCACGTCTGTATTCATGTTATCAGCTTCTACCACAGAACGCATCACGTCTGTATTCATGTTATCAGCATCTACCACAGAACGCATCACGTCTGTATTCATGTTATCAGCTTCTACCACAGAACGCATCACGTCTGTATTCATGTTATCAGCTTCTACCACAGAACGCATCACGTCATGTTATCAGCTTCTACCACAGAACGCATCACGTCATGTTATCAGCTTCTACCACAGAACGCGTCACGTCATGTTATCAGCTTCTACCACAGAACGCATCACGTCATGTTATCAGCTTCTACCACAGAACGCACCAAGTCTGTATTCATGTTATCAGCTTCTACCACAGAACGCATCACGTCTGTATTCATGTTATCAGCTTCTACCACAGAACGCATCACGTCATGTTATCAGCTTCTACCACAGAACGCATCACGTCATGTTATCAGCTTCTACCACAGAACGCATCACGTCATGTTATCAGCTTCTACCACAGAACGCATCACGTCATGTTATCAGCTTCTACCACAGAACGCATCACGTCTGTATTCATGTTATCAGCTTCTACCACAGAACGCATCACGTCATGTTATCAGCTTCTACCACAGAACGCACCACGTCATGTTATCAGCTTCTACCACAGAACGCATCACGTCTGTATTCATGTTATCAGCTTCTACCACAGAACGCACCACGTCATGTTATCAGCTTCTACCATAGAACGCATCACGTCATGTTATCAGCTTCTACCACAGAACGCATCACGTCTGTATTCATGTTATCAGCTTCTACCACAGAACGCACCACGTCATGTTATCAGCTTCTACCACAGAACGCATCACGTCATGTTATCAGCTTCTACCACAGAACGCATCACGTCTGTATTCATGTTATCAGCTTCTACCACAGAACGCATCACGTCATGTTATCAGCTTCTACCACAGAACGCATCACGTCATGTTATCAGCTTCTACCACAGAACGCATCACGTCTGTGTTCATGTTATCAGCTTCTACCACAGAACGCATCACGTCTGTGTTCATGTTATCAGCTTCTACCACAGAACGCATCACGTCATGTTATCAGCTTCTACCACAGAACGCACCAAGTCTGTATTCATGTTATCAGCTTCTACCACAGAACGCACCACGTCATGTTATCAGCTTCTACCACAGAACGCACCACGTCATGTTATCAGCTTCTACCACAGAACGCACCACGTCATGTTATCAGCTTCTACCACAGAACGCACCACGTCATGTTATCAGCTTCTACCACAGAACGCACCACGTCATGTTATCAGCTTCTACCACAGAACGCACCACGTCATGTTATCAGCTTCTACCACAGAACGCACCACGTCATGTTATCAGCTTCTACCACAGAACGCACCAAGTCTGTAGTCATGTTATCAGCTTCTACCACAGAACGCACCAAGTCTGTATTCATGTTATCAGCTTCTACCACAGAACGCATCACGTCATGTTATCAGCTTCTACCACAGAACGCATCACGTCATGTTATCAGCTTCTACCACAGAACGCATCACGTCTGTATTCATGTTATCAGCTTCTACCACAGAACGCATCACGTCATGTTATCAGCTTCTACCACAGAACGCATCACGTCATGTTATCAGCTTCTACCACAGAACGCATCACGTCATGTTATCAGCTTCTACCACAGAACGCATCACGTCATGTTATCAGCTTCTACCACAGAACGCATCACGTCATGTTATCAGCTTCTACCACAGAACGCGTCATGTTATCAGCTTCTACCACAGAACGCATCACGTCTGTATTCATGTTATCAGCTTCTACCACAGAACGCATCACGTCATGTTATCAGCTTCTACCACAGAACGCATCACGTCATGTTATCAGCTTCTACCACAGAACGCATCACGTCATGTTATCAGCTTCTACCACAGAACGCATCACGTCATGTTATCAGCTTCTACCACAGAACGCATCACGTCTGTATTCATGTTATCAGCTTCTACCACAGAACGCATCACGTCATGTTATCAGCTTCTACCACAGAACGCACCACGTCATGTTATCAGCTTCTACCACAGAACGCATCACGTCTGTATTCATGTTATCAGCTTCTACCACAGAACGCACCACGTCATGTTATCAGCTTCTACCATAGAACGCATCACGTCATGTTATCAGCTTCTACCACAGAACGCATCACGTCTGTATTCATGTTATCAGCTTCTACCACAGAACGCACCACGTCATGTTATCAGCTTCTACCACAGAACGCATCACGTCATGTTATCAGCTTCTACCACAGAACGCATCACGTCTGTATTCATGTTATCAGCTTCTACCACAGAACGCATCACGTCATGTTATCAGCTTCTACCACAGAACGCATCACGTCATGTTATCAGCTTCTACCACAGAACGCATCACGTCTGTGTTCATGTTATCAGCTTCTACCACAGAACGCATCACGTCTGTGTTCATGTTATCAGCTTCTACCACAGAACGCATCACGTCATGTTATCAGCTTCTACCACAGAACGCACCAAGTCTGTATTCATGTTATCAGCTTCTACCACAGAACGCACCACGTCATGTTATCAGCTTCTACCACAGAACGCACCAGGTCATGTTATCAGCTTCTACCACAGAACGCACCACGTCATGTTATCAGCTTCTACCACAGAACGCACCACGTCATGTTATCAGCTTCTACCACAGAACGCACCACGTCATGTTATCAGCTTCTACCACAGAACGCACCACGTCATGTTATCAGCTTCTACCACAGAACGCACCAAGTCTGTAGTCATGTTATCAGCTTCTACCACAGAACGCATCACGTCTGTATTCATGTTATCAGCTTCTACCACAGAACGCATCACGTCATGTTATCAGCTTCTACCACAGAACGCATCACGTCATGTTATCAGCTTCTACCACAGAACGCACCAAGTCTGTATTCATGTTATCAGCTTCTACCACAGAACGCATCACGTCATGTTATCAGCTTCTACCACAGAACGCATCACGTCATGTTATCAGCTTCTACCACAGAACGCATCACGTCATGTTATCAGCTTCTACCACAGAACGCACCACGTCATGTTATCAGCTTCTACCACAGAACGCATCACGTCTGTATTCATGTTATCAGCTTCTACCACAGAACGCATCACGTCATGTTATCAGCTTCTACCACAGAACGCATCACGTCATGTTATCAGCTTCTACCACAGAACGCATCACGTCATGTTATCAGCTTCTACCACAGAACGCATCACGTCATGTTATCAGCTTCTACCACAGAACGCACCACGTCTGTATTCATGTTATCAGCTTCTACCACAGAACGCACCACGTCATGTTATCAGCTTCTACCACAGAACGCATCACGTCTGTATTCATGTTATCAGCTTCTACCACAGAACGCATCACGTCATGTTATCAGCTTCTACCACAGAACGCATCACGTCTGTATTCATGTTATCAGCTTCTACCACAGAACGCATCACGTCATGTTATCAGCTTCTACCACAGAACGCATCACGTCTGTATTCATGTTATCAGCTTCTACCACAGAACGCACCACGTCATGTTATCAGCTTCTACCACAGAACGCATCACGTCATGTTATCAGCTTCTACCACAGAACGCATCACGTCATGTTATCAGCTTCTACCACAGAACGCATCACGTCATGTTATCAGCTTCTACCACAGAACGCATCACGTCTGTGTTCATTTTATCAGCTTCTACCACAGAACGCATCACGTCATGTTATCAGCTTCTACAACAGAACGCACCACGTCTGTATTCATGTTATCAGCTTCTACCACAGAACGCACCACGTCATGTTATCAGCTTCTACCACAGAACGCACCACGTCATGTTATCAGCTTCTACCACAGAACGCACCACGTCATGTTATCAGCTTCTACCACAGAACGCACCACGTCATGTTATCAGCTTCTACCACAGAACGCACCACGTCATGTTATCAGCTTCTACCACAGAACGCACCACGTCATGTTATCAGCTTCTACCACAGAACGCACCACGTCATGTTATCAGCTTCTACCACAGAACGCACCACGTCATGTTATCAGCTTCTACCACAGAACGCACCAAGTCTGTAGTCATGTTATCAGCTTCTACCACAGAACGCATCACGTCTGTATTCATGTTATCAGCTTCTACCACAGAACGCATCACGTCATGTTATCAGCTTCTACCACAGAACGCATCACGTCATGTTATCAGCTTCTACCACAGAACGCACCAAGTCTGTATTCATGTTATCAGCTTCTACCACAGAACGCATCACGTCATGTTATCAGCTTCTACCACAGAACGCATCACGTCATGTTATCAGCTTCTACCACAGAACGCATCACGTCATGTTATCAGCTTCTACCACAGAACGCATCACGTCTGTATTCATGTTATCAGCTTCTACCACAGAACGCATCACGTCATGTTATCAGCTTCTACCACAGAACGCATCACGTCATGTTATCAGCTTCTACCACAGAACGCATCACGTCATGTTATCAGCTTCTACCACAGAACGCATCACGTCATGTTATCAGCTTCTACCACAGAACGCATCACGTCATGTTATCAGCTTCTACCACAGAACGCATCACGTCTGTATTCATGTTATCAGCTTCTACCACAGAACGCATCACGTCATGTTATCAGCTTCTACCACAGAACGCATCACGTCATGTTATCAGCTTCTACCACAGAACGCATCACGTCATGTTATCAGCTTCTACCACAGAACGCATCACGTCATGTTATCAGCTTCTACCACAGAACGCATCACGTCTGTATTCATGTTATCAGCTTCTACCACAGAACGCATCACGTCATGTTATCAGCTTCTACCACAGAACGCACCACGTCATGTTATCAGCTTCTACCACAGAACGCATCACGTCTGTATTCATGTTATCAGCTTCTACCACAGAACGCACCACGTCATGTTATCAGCTTCTACCATAGAACGCATCACGTCATGTTATCAGCTTCTACCACAGAACGCATCACGTCTGTATTCATGTTATCAGCTTCTACCACAGAACGCACCACGTCATGTTATCAGCTTCTACCACAGAACGCATCACGTCATGTTATCAGCTTCTACCACAGAACGCATCACGTCTGTATTCATGTTATCAGCTTCTACCACAGAACGCATCACGTCATGTTATCAGCTTCTACCACAGAACGCATCACGTCATGTTATCAGCTTCTACCACAGAACGCATCACGTCTGTGTTCATGTTATCAGCTTCTACCACAGAACGCATCACGTCTGTGTTCATGTTATCAGCTTCTACCACAGAACGCACCAAGTCTGTATTCATGTTATCAGCTTCTACCACAGAACGCACCACGTCATGTTATCAGCTTCTACCACAGAACGCACCACGTCATGTTATCAGCTTCTACCACAGAACGCACCACGTCATGTTATCAGCTTCTACCACAGAACGCACCACGTCATGTTATCAGCTTCTACCACAGAACGCACCACGTCATGTTATCAGCTTCTACCACAGAACGCACCACGTCATGTTATCAGCTTCTACCACAGAACGCACCAAGTCTGTAGTCATGTTATCAGCTTCTACCACAGAACGCATCACGTCTGTATTCATGTTATCAGCTTCTACCACAGAACGCATCACGTCATGTTATCAGCTTCTACCACAGAACGCATCACGTCATGTTATCAGCTTCTACCACAGAACGCACCAAGTCTGTATTCATGTTATCAGCTTCTACCACAGAACGCATCACGTCATGTTATCAGCTTCTACCACAGAACGCATCACGTCATGTTATCAGCTTCTACCACAGAACGCATCACGTCATGTTATCAGCTTCTACCACAGAACGCACCACGTCATGTTATCAGCTTCTACCACAGAACGCATCACGTCTGTATTCATGTTATCAGCTTCTACCACAGAACGCATCACGTCATGTTATCAGCTTCTACCACAGAACGCATCACGTCATGTTATCAGCTTCTACCACAGAACGCATCACGTCATGTTATCAGCTTCTACCACAGAACGCATCACGTCATGTTATCAGCTTCTACCACAGAACGCACCACGTCTGTATTCATGTTATCAGCTTCTACCACAGAACGCACCACGTCATGTTATCAGCTTCTACCACAGAACGCATCACGTCTGTATTCATGTTATCAGCTTCTACCACAGAACGCATCACGTCATGTTATCAGCTTCTACCACAGAACGCATCACGTCTGTATTCATGTTATCAGCTTCTACCACAGAACGCATCACGTCATGTTATCAGCTTCTACCACAGAACGCATCACGTCTGTATTCATGTTATCAGCTTCTACCACAGAACGCACCACGTCATGTTATCAGCTTCTACCACAGAACGCATCACGTCATGTTATCAGCTTCTACCACAGAACGCATCACGTCATGTTATCAGCTTCTACCACAGAACGCATCACGTCTGTATTCATGTTATCAGCTTCTACCACAGAACGCATCACGTCATGTTATCAGCTTCTACCACAGAACGCACCACGTCATGTTATCAGCTTCTACCACAGAACGCATCACGTCTGTATTCATGTTATCAGCTTCTACCACAGAACGCACCACGTCATGTTATCAGCTTCTACCATAGAACGCATCACGTCATGTTATCAGCTTCTACCACAGAACGCATCACGTCTGTATTCATGTTATCAGCTTCTACCACAGAACGCACCACGTCATGTTATCAGCTTCTACCACAGAACGCATCACGTCATGTTATCAGCTTCTACCACAGAACGCATCACGTCTGTATTCATGTTATCAGCTTCTACCACAGAACGCATCACGTCATGTTATCAGCTTCTACCACAGAACGCATCACGTCATGTTATCAGCTTCTACCACAGAACGCATCACGTCTGTGTTCATGTTATCAGCTTCTACCACAGAACGCATCACGTCTGTGTTCATGTTATCAGCTTCTACCACAGAACGCATCACGTCATGTTATCAGCTTCTACCACAGAACGCACCAAGTCTGTATTCATGTTATCAGCTTCTACCACAGAACGCACCACGTCATGTTATCAGCTTCTACCACAGAACGCACCAGGTCATGTTATCAGCTTCTACCACAGAACGCACCACGTCATGTTATCAGCTTCTACCACAGAACGCACCACGTCATGTTATCAGCTTCTACCACAGAACGCACCACGTCATGTTATCAGCTTCTACCACAGAACGCACCACGTCATGTTATCAGCTTCTACCACAGAACGCACCAAGTCTGTAGTCATGTTATCAGCTTCTACCACAGAACGCATCACGTCTGTATTCATGTTATCAGCTTCTACCACAGAACGCATCACGTCATGTTATCAGCTTCTACCACAGAACGCATCACGTCATGTTATCAGCTTCTACCACAGAACGCACCAAGTCTGTATTCATGTTATCAGCTTCTACCACAGAACGCATCACGTCATGTTATCAGCTTCTACCACAGAACGCATCACGTCATGTTATCAGCTTCTACCACAGAACGCATCACGTCATGTTATCAGCTTCTACCACAGAACGCACCACGTCATGTTATCAGCTTCTACCACAGAACGCATCACGTCTGTATTCATGTTATCAGCTTCTACCACAGAACGCATCACGTCATGTTATCAGCTTCTACCACAGAACGCATCACGTCATGTTATCAGCTTCTACCACAGAACGCATCACGTCATGTTATCAGCTTCTACCACAGAACGCATCACGTCATGTTATCAGCTTCTACCACAGAACGCACCACGTCTGTATTCATGTTATCAGCTTCTACCACAGAACGCACCACGTCATGTTATCAGCTTCTACCACAGAACGCATCACGTCTGTATTCATGTTATCAGCTTCTACCACAGAACGCATCACGTCATGTTATCAGCTTCTACCACAGAACGCATCACGTCTGTATTCATGTTATCAGCTTCTACCACAGAACGCATCACGTCATGTTATCAGCTTCTACCACAGAACGCATCACGTCTGTATTCATGTTATCAGCTTCTACCACAGAACGCACCACGTCATGTTATCAGCTTCTACCACAGAACGCATCACGTCATGTTATCAGCTTCTACCACAGAACGCATCACGTCATGTTATCAGCTTCTACCACAGAACGCATCACGTCATGTTATCAGCTTCTACCACAGAACGCATCACGTCTGTGTTCATGTTATCAGCTTCTACCACAGAACGCATCACGTCATGTTATCAGCTTCTACAACAGAACGCACCACGTCTGTATTCATGTTATCAGCTTCTACCACAGAACGCACCACGTCATGTTATCAGCTTCTACCACAGAACGCACCACGTCATGTTATCAGCTTCTACCACAGAACGCACCACGTCATGTTATCAGCTTCTACCACAGAACGCACCACGTCATGTTATCAGCTTCTACCACAGAACGCACCACGTCATGTTATCAGCTTCTACCACAGAACGCACCACGTCATGTTATCAGCTTCTACCACAGAACGCACCACGTCATGTTATCAGCTTCTACCACAGAACGCACCACGTCATGTTATCAGCTTCTACCACAGAACGCACCAAGTCTGTAGTCATGTTATCAGCTTCTACCACAGAACGCATCACGTCTGTATTCATGTTATCAGCTTCTACCACAGAACGCATCACGTCATGTTATCAGCTTCTACCACAGAACGCATCACGTCATGTTATCAGCTTCTACCACAGAACGCACCAAGTCTGTATTCATGTTATCAGCTTCTACCACAGAACGCATCACGTCATGTTATCAGCTTCTACCACAGAACGCATCACGTCATGTTATCAGCTTCTACCACAGAACGCATCACGTCATGTTATCAGCTTCTACCACAGAACGCATCACGTCTGTATTCATGTTATCAGCTTCTACCACAGAACGCATCACGTCATGTTATCAGCTTCTACCACAGAACGCATCACGTCATGTTATCAGCTTCTACCACAGAACGCATCACGTCATGTTATCAGCTTCTACCACAGAACGCATCACGTCATGTTATCAGCTTCTACCACAGAACGCATCACGTCATGTTATCAGCTTCTACCACAGAACGCATCACGTCTGTATTCATGTTATCAGCTTCTACCACAGAACGCATCACGTCATGTTATCAGCTTCTACCACAGAACGCATCACGTCATGTTATCAGCTTCTACCACAGAACGCATCACGTCATGTTATCAG
The DNA here is from genome assembly GCF_057628025.1 of Oncorhynchus mykiss. Classification (NCBI taxonomy): domain Eukaryota; kingdom Metazoa; phylum Chordata; class Actinopteri; order Salmoniformes; family Salmonidae; genus Oncorhynchus; species Oncorhynchus mykiss. The sequence goes on along the minus strand of NC_143034.1, from coordinate 77,423,316 downwards.
CTTCTACCACAGAACGCATCACGTCATGTTATCAGCTTCTACCACAGAACGCATCACGTCTGTATTCATGTTATCAGCTTCTACCACAGAACGCATCACGTCATGTTATCAGCTTCTACCACAGAACGCACCACGTCATGTTATCAGCTTCTACCACAGAACGCATCACGTCTGTATTCATGTTATCAGCTTCTACCACAGAACGCACCACGTCATGTTATCAGCTTCTACCATAGAACGCATCACGTCATGTTATCAGCTTCTACCACAGAACGCATCACGTCTGTATTCATGTTATCAGCTTCTACCACAGAACGCACCACGTCATGTTATCAGCTTCTACCACAGAACGCATCACGTCATGTTATCAGCTTCTACCACAGAACGCATCACGTCTGTATTCATGTTATCAGCTTCTACCACAGAACGCATCACGTCATGTTATCAGCTTCTACCACAGAACGCATCACGTCATGTTATCAGCTTCTACCACAGAACGCATCACGTCTGTGTTCATGTTATCAGCTTCTACCACAGAACGCATCACGTCTGTGTTCATGTTATCAGCTTCTACCACAGAACGCACCAAGTCTGTATTCATGTTATCAGCTTCTACCACAGAACGCACCACGTCATGTTATCAGCTTCTACCACAGAACGCACCACGTCATGTTATCAGCTTCTACCACAGAACGCACCACGTCATGTTATCAGCTTCTACCACAGAACGCACCACGTCATGTTATCAGCTTCTACCACAGAACGCACCACGTCATGTTATCAGCTTCTACCACAGAACGCACCACGTCATGTTATCAGCTTCTACCACAGAACGCACCAAGTCTGTAGTCATGTTATCAGCTTCTACCACAGAACGCATCACGTCTGTATTCATGTTATCAGCTTCTACCACAGAACGCATCACGTCATGTTATCAGCTTCTACCACAGAACGCATCACGTCATGTTATCAGCTTCTACCACAGAACGCACCAAGTCTGTATTCATGTTATCAGCTTCTACCACAGAACGCATCACGTCATGTTATCAGCTTCTACCACAGAACGCATCACGTCATGTTATCAGCTTCTACCACAGAACGCATCACGTCATGTTATCAGCTTCTACCACAGAACGCACCACGTCATGTTATCAGCTTCTACCACAGAACGCATCACGTCTGTATTCATGTTATCAGCTTCTACCACAGAACGCATCACGTCATGTTATCAGCTTCTACCACAGAACGCATCACGTCATGTTATCAGCTTCTACCACAGAACGCATCACGTCATGTTATCAGCTTCTACCACAGAACGCATCACGTCATGTTATCAGCTTCTACCACAGAACGCACCACGTCTGTATTCATGTTATCAGCTTCTACCACAGAACGCACCACGTCATGTTATCAGCTTCTACCACAGAACGCATCACGTCTGTATTCATGTTATCAGCTTCTACCACAGAACGCATCACGTCATGTTATCAGCTTCTACCACAGAACGCATCACGTCTGTATTCATGTTATCAGCTTCTACCACAGAACGCATCACGTCATGTTATCAGCTTCTACCACAGAACGCATCACGTCTGTATTCATGTTATCAGCTTCTACCACAGAACGCACCACGTCATGTTATCAGCTTCTACCACAGAACGCATCACGTCATGTTATCAGCTTCTACCACAGAACGCATCACGTCATGTTATCAGCTTCTACCACAGAACGCACCAAGTCTGTGTTCATGTGTGTTTCATGATAACCTGCTGCGTGACAACAACTGTCAGAATATGTACCTGGCGTTGTCGACCACCTTCCGTCCCCAACGATAGGCCCAGCTGGCGAGAGCCGCCCAGGACTTGGCCACCTCCGGAGCCTGACTGGTGGACAACTGGTAGAGCTGCCCCAGGACCAAGTCTGGTTCTCCTACACCCACACTCACTATGGAGGCAGAGAGAGATGGGGTTAGGGTGTAGGGGTTAGGGTACAGACTGGAGGAAGAGAGGGGTTAGGGTGTAGGGGTTAGGGTACAGACTGGAGGAAGAGAGGGGTTAGGGTGTAGGGGTTAGGGTACAGACTGGAGGAAGAGAGGGGTTAGGGTGTAGGGGTTAGGGTACAGACTGGAGGAAGAGAGGGGTTAGGGTACAGACTGGTAGAGCTGCCCCAGGACCAAGTCTGGTTCTCCTACACCCACACTCACTATGGAGGCAGAGAGAGAGGGGTTAGGGTGTAGGGGTTAGGGTACAGACTGGTAGAGCTGCCCCAGGACCAAGTCTGGTTCTTCTACACCCACACTCACTATGGAGGCAGAGAGAGATGGGTTAGGGTGTAGGGGTTAGGGTACAGACTGGTAGAGCTGCCCCAGGACCAAGTCTGGTTCTTCTACACCCACACTCACTATGGAGGCAGAGAGAGATGGGTTAGGGTGTAGGGGTTAGGGTACAGACTGGAGGAAGAGAGGGGTTAGGGTACAGACTGGTAGAGCTGCCCCAGGACCAAGTCTGGTTCTCCTACACCCACACTCACTATGGAGGCAGAGAGAGAGGGGTTAGGGTGTAGGGGTTAGGGTACAGACTGGAGGAAGAGAGGGGTTAGGGAGGGGGGGGGTGTCCTACCTGTGGTCTCAGCTGTGATTCGGGGCATGCCCTGGTCCTCTAGGGGTAGCTCCAGCAGGGCTGTGATGTTCCGGCTGATGGGGGGCAAGGCGGCGACCCCTGGGGTCATGACCCCTGACCTCTTCACCACCTGTTTGAGCTGAGGGGTCATGTCTTTCCAGTCCGCCAGCAGCCACTTACCTACAGACACAGAGACAAACGGTTGGAACAGTGTTTTCTAAAACGCCAGACATCCATTACCCAGCATGCACAGGGAGACTGGTACCAACCCTGGTACGCCTTGCATCTCAAATAGCACTCTACCCCCCCCCCCCCCAATAAGAGCCCCTACGTAGGGAATAGGGGGCCATTTGTGACACAATGGTACCACTACTTACACAGAGTGAGGACGGAGCGACAGGCGGCTCTCTCACACTTCCCTGAGCGACAGAAAGACAGAGCACAGGAACTCAACATCTCCATGGCTGCCAGGGACTGACCTGGAGGGGAGACGGGGAGAGGGAAGGAGAGGAGGGGAGAGAGGTGGAGGCATGAGAGAGAGTTGAGGGAGGAATAAGTGGATAAAGAGAAAGACGAGTGAGCCAAAACACACACACACTCTTACACTCACACTCACACTCACACACACACAGAGAGACACAGACACACACACGCACACACACACACACACACACACTCACCCGCGGTGCAGAGGACTTTAGCCTTCTCGATCTGTAGTTCAGGTCCCCACTTCTCCCCCACAGCACCCGCTAGTGACAGACGCCTGAACGCACGGCTCAACCCCTCCTCCGCCCCCTCCCCCTCCTCCTCCTCCTCCTCCTCGCTGCACTGGCCCAGCAGACGCGTTGCCAGGGCGATGTTCCCCTGTTTCCGGGCGAACTTGACGGCCGTCAGACATAGTTCCATCAGGTGGCCATCCAGCGGAGCAGAGGAGCCTGGGTAATTGAACACAGGAAGAGGGAGAGGGTTAGCGTGAGTCACATGACAAAGACACAGCGATGGGGACAACACACACAGGGACACACACACACACACAGGGACACACACACACAGGGACGCGGTCTACCTTTCAGCCTGAGCAGTAGCTGTCTCTGGTAGATGGTGTATCTCAGTGCGTGGAGCCACGGCTGGACGTCCTGTTGTTTACAGGTGCTGAGAGCTTCACTGTACAGAGGGATCAGACAGTCCTGGAGAGGAGGAGAGGGTTAGGGGGGTGTACACACACAGCAGTATGTAGACACCCCTTCAAATGAGTGAATTTGGCTATTTCAGCCACGCACGTTGCTGACAGGTGTATTAATCCGAGCAATCTCCATAGACAAACATTGACAGTAGAATGGCCTTACTGAAGAGTTCAGTGACTTTCAACATGGCACCGTCATAGGATGCCACCTTTCCAACAAGTCAGTTGGTCAAATTTCTGACCTGCTAGAGCTTCCCCGGTAAGTAAGTAAGTGCTGTTATTGTGAAGTGGAAACCTCTAGGAGCAACAACGGCCCAGCCGCGAAGTGGTAGGCCACACAAGCTCACAGAACAGGACCGCAGAGTGCTGAAGCGCGTAGCTCGTAAGAATCGTCAGTCCTCGGTTGCAACACTCACTGCTGAGTTCCCAACTGCCTTCTGGAAGCAACATCGGCACAAGAACTGTTCGTCGGGGAACTTCATGAAATGGGTTTCCATGGCCGAGCAGCCGCACACAAGCCTAAGATCACTGTGCTCAATGTGAAGCTTCATGAAATGGGTTTCCATGGCCGAGCAGCCACATACAAGCCTCAGATCAAGGTGCTCAATGTGAAGCGTCGGCTGGAGTGGTGTGAAGCTCGCCGCCTCTGGACTCTGGAGCAGTGGAAAGGTTTTCTCTGGAGTGATGAATCACGCTGCACCATCTGTCAGTCCAACGGACTAATCTGAGTTTGGAGGATGCCAGGAGAACGCTACCTGCCCCAATGCATAGTGCCTACTGTAAAGTTTGGTGGAGGGGGAATAATGGTCTGAGGCTGTTTTTCATGGTTCAGGCTAGAACCCTTAGTTCCAGTGAAGTGAAATCTTAACGCTACAGCATACAATGACATTCTAGACGATTCTGTGCTTCCAACTTTGTGGTAACAGTTTAGGGAAGGCCCTTTCCTGTTTCAGCATGACAATGTCCCCCTGCACAAAGCCAGGTCAATACAGAAAAGGTTTGTCGAGACCGGTGTGGAAGAACTTGACTGGCCTGCACAGAGCCCTGACCTCAACCCCATTGAACACCTGAATTGGAACGCCAACTGTGAGTCAGGCCTAATCACTCGACCTCACTAATGCTCTTGTGGCTGAATGGAAGCAAGTCCCTGCAGCAATGTTCCAATATCTAGTGGAAAGCCTTCCCAGAAGAGTGGAGGCTGTTATAGCAGCAATGTTGCAACATCTAGTGGAAAGCCTTCCCAGAAGAGTGGAGGCTGTTCTAGCAGCAATGTTCCAACATCTAGTGGAAAGCCTTCCCAGAAGAATGGAGGCTGTTATAGCAGCATTGTTCCAATATCTAGTGGAAAGCCTTCCCAGAAGAGTGGAGGCTGTTATAGCAGCAATGTTCCATCATCTAGTGGAAAGCCTTCCCAGAAGAGTGGAGGCTGTTATAACAGCAATGTTCCAACATCTAGTGGAAAGCCTTGCCAGAAGAGTGGAGGCTGTTATAGCAGCAAAGGGGGGACCAACTCCATATTAATGACCATGATTTTGGAATGAGATGTTTGACGATCAGGTGTCCACATACTGTTGGTCATTTAGAGTACGCTGAGTGTGTTCTCCAGGGGAGAGCAGCAGTGTAGATGCAGGCTGGCGAGGGTCTGTGTGTGTGTGTGTGTGTGTGTGTACCTCCTGTCCGCTCAGTGTGTTCTCCAGGGCAGAGCAGCAGTGTAGATGCAGGGTGGCGAGGGTCTCTGTGTGTGTGTGTGTGTGTGTGTGTGTGTGTGTGTGTGTACCTCCTGTCCGCTCAGTGTGTTCTCCAGGGGAGAGCAGCAGTGTAGCGAGGGTCTCTGTGTGTGTGTGTGTGTGTGTGTGTGTGTGTGTGTGTGTGTGTGTGTGTGTGTGTGTGTGTGTGTGTGTGTGTGTGTGTGTACCTCCTGTCCGCTCAGTGTGTTCTCCAGGGCAGAGCAGCAGTATAGCTGCAGGGTGGCCAGAGTGGGTAGGCCGTCAGAGAGGGTGAGGGTGGAGAGGCGGAGGGGACCCAGACAGATACGACCCGTCTGCTTCAGGTAACGGACCAGGGTACTGTAAACACACACAGAAGACGTAAGATATTACCTCTCCTTCCTCCCAGTGTCTTCACTTCCTGTCTCTGATCGAAAAGGAAATGACTGGGTTCTGAAACAAGGTGGAAACTCCCACTAAGTCTCCACCAATTACCGAAGCGTTTAGACAGGTGGGAAGAAGCGAACGAGAGTGTACATAGTCTGTCCCAAATGGTTCCCTATATAGTGCACTCCTTTTGACCAGGGCCCATAGGGCAGCACAGACAGAACCGGCAGTCAGTCCAACAGAACTCAGCTCAACCCAAATGGTTCCCTATATAGTGCACTCCTTTTGACCAGGGCCCATAGGGCAGCACAGACAGAACCGGCAGTCAGTCCAACAGAACTCAGCTCAACCCAAATGGTTCCCTATATAGTGCACTCCTTTTGACCAGGCCCCATAGGGCAGCACAGACAGAACCCGCAGTCAGTCCAACAGAACTCAGCTCAACCCAAATGGTTCCCTATATAGTGCACTCCTTTTGACCAGGGCCCATAGGGCAGCACAGACAGAACCGGCAGTCAGTCCAACAGAACTCAGCTCAACCCAAATGGTTCCCTATATAGTGCACTCCTTTTGACCAGGCCCCATAGGGCAGCACAGACAGAACCGGCAGTCAGTCCAACAGAACTCAGCTCAACCCAAATGGTTCCCTATATAGTGCACTCCTTTTGACCAGGCCCCATAGGGCAGCACAGACAGAACCGGCAGTCAGTCCAACAGAACTCAGCTCAACCCAAATGGTTCCCTATATAGTGCACTCCTTTTGACCAGGGCCCATAGAGCACCACAGACAGAACCGGCAGTCAGTCCAACAGAACTCAGCTCAACCCAAATGGTTCCCTATATAGTGCACTCCTTTTGACCAGGGCCCATAGGGCAGCACAGACAGAACCGGCAGTCAGTCCAACAGAACTCAGCTCAACCCAAATGGTTCCCTATATAGTGCACTCCTTTTGACCAGGCCCCATAGGGCAGCACAGACAGAACCGGCAGTCAGTCCAACAGAACTCAGCTCAACCCAAATGGTTCCCTATATAGTGCACTCCTTTTGACCAGGGCCCATAGGGCAGCACAGACAGAACCGGCAGTCAGTCCAACAGAACTCAGCTCAACCCAAATGGAATGTGGAAGACATCATGGAAGAGCTCAGTGAAATACTGGCGTCTCCTCGGTCTCCCATTGGATGACAGAGCCAGAGGTCCCCGCCCCTCTCACCTCCTCCAATGGGTTTTTGAGAAGGAGACGATTGAGATCTTCCCAATGAAGTGTTCCACAATCCAGCAGGTTTTTGTTCCTACCCAGCGCTAACACATTAATACCAGGATTCAACTAAAAGTGACCTCCAAGATCCAATGAGAGACTCACTCCGAGGTGGGCATGGCCTTCTGTTCCTGCTCGTGATTGGCCGTTGTCATGGCAGCCACAGCACTCCGCAGCAGCTGCACCTCAATGGCCTTCTGCAGTTCTGAGGGGTCCGGACTCAACACTGCCGGGAGGAGACGCTTCAGGTCTACACACACACACACACACACACACACACGTTAGAAACAAACAAGACACGTTAGAAAAACACACACCATTAAGACACACACCTCTAAGGAGTCTAGACTCAAAACTGAAAACTGAGTCTCAGACACCCTCCTACCTAGTTTATTCTTGGAGCAGGTGGAGCTGAGCAGGCCTTAGTCCTCTCTCTCTCCCTCCTACCTAGTTTATTCTTGGAGCAGGTGGAGTTGACCAGGCATTAGTCCTCTCTCTCTCTCCCTCCTACCTAGTTTATTCTTGGAGCAGGTGGAGCTGAGCAGGCATTAGTCCTCTCTCTCTCTCCCTCCTACCTAGTTTATTCTTGGAGCAGGTGGAGCTGAGCTGGCCTTAGTCCTCTCTCTCTCCCTCCTACCTAGTTTATTCTTGGAGCAGGTGGAGTTGAGCAGTCCTTAGTCCTCTCTCTCTCTCTCCCTCCTACCTAGTTTATTCTTGGAGCAGGTGGAGTTGACCAGGCCTTAGTCCTCTCTCTCTCCCTCCTACCTAGTTTATTCTTGGAGCAGGTGGAGCTGAGCAGGCCTTAGTCCTCTCTCTCTCCCTCCTACCTAGTTTATTATTGGAGCAGGTGGAGCTGAGCAGGCCTTAGTCCTCTCTCTCTCCCTCCTACCTAGTTTATTCTTGGAGCAGGTGGAGCTGAGCAGGCCTTAGTCCTCTCTCTCTCCCTCCTACCTAGTTTATTCTTGGAGCAGGTGGAGCTGAGCAGGCCTTAGTCCTCTCTCTCTCCCTCCTACCTAGTTTATTATTGGAGCAGGTGGAGCTGAGCAGGCCTTAGTCCTCTCTCTCTCCCTCCTACCTAGTTTATTCTTGGAGCAGGTGGAGCTGAGCAGGCCTTAGTCCTCTCTCTCTCCCTCCTACCTAGTTTATTCTTGGAGCAGGTGACTACTATTCTTGGAGCAGGTGGAGTTGACCAGGCATTAGCCCTCTCTCTCCCTACTACCTAGTTTATTCTTGGAGCAGGTGGACTTGAGCAGGCCTTAGTCCTCCCTCTCGCCCTCCTACCTAGTTTGTCCTTGGAGCCAGTAGAGGTGGAGTTGACCAGGCCCTAGTCCTCCCTCTCGCCCTCCTACCTAGTTTATTCTTGGAGCCAGTAGAGGTGGAGTTGACCAGGCCCTAGTCCTCCCTCTCGCCCTCCTACCTAGTTTGTCCTTGGAGCCAGTAGAGGTGGAGTTGAGCAGGCCGTAGTCGTCTCTCTCCCCCGCCAGGAGCTCCAGCTGAGCACGGCATTCTGGGAAGTCTCCGTCCTCGAAGCAGCTCAGTGCCCGTACGTAGTTGAAGTCTGTCTTCAGGTGCACGCTCGCTGCGGCAGGGTTACCAGGGTTCTTCTTGAAGGCGTGCACGCTGGCCTGCCACTCCTGCACCGAGGACCAATCGCCGAGGGCCACATAGCACTGGCATGCCTTATTGGCAAGGAGGTTGAGCACCTCGGAGGAACACTCGTTGGACTTGAGGAGAACCGTCTTCCTGCCGTCACCTGAAGGAGAAAGAGAGGGGAGAGGCAGAAGGAGAAGAGAGGAAAGGAGGAGGAGAGAGAGGGGAACACTTGGTTATTATCAGCTAGTGGTTGCCTCTGAAATGCCCCCCTATTCCGCATTCTCACCATTGCCAGTGTGTTTGGGACTGGCTGTGTTAGAGCTGTGTGTCTCTCACCGTTGCCAGTGTGTTTGGGGCTGGCTGTGTGTCTCTCACCGTTGCCAGTGTGTTTGGGGCTGGCTGTGTGTCTCTCACCGTTGCCAGTGTGTTTGGGGCTGGCTGTGTTAGAGCTGTGTGTCTCTCACCGTTGCCAGTGTGTTTGGGGCTGGCTGTATTAGAGCTGTGTGTCTCTCACCGTTGCCATTGTGTTTGGGGCTGGCTGTGTTAGAGCTGTTGGCTCCGCCCAGTTTGAGGAGTGAGCGGTCGAAGCCCTTAATGGAACAGTCCATCCCCGTCACGGCACACAGCTGTTCCTGGTACTCCACTGCAGCCTTCTCAAACCTAGAGAGAGAGGTATGGGTTACTACATGGTCTTGACAGAGAGAGATGTATGGGTTACTATATGGTCTTGACAGAGAGAGAGGTATGGGTTACTATATGGTCTTGACAGAGAGAGAGGTATGGGTTACTACATGGTCTTGACAGAGAGAGAGGTATGGGTTACTATATGGTCTTGACAGAGAGAGATGTATGGGTTACTATATGGTCTTGACAGAGAGAGAGGTATGGGTTACTATATGGTCTTGACAGAGAGAGAGGTATGGGTTACTATGTGGTCTTGACAGAGAGGTATGGGCTACTATATGGTCTTGACAGAGAGGTATGGGCTACTACATGGTCTTGACAGAGAGAGAGGTATGGGTTACTATATGGTCTTGACAGAGAGAGAGGTATGGGTTACTATATGGTCTTGACAGAGAGAGAGGTATGGGTTACTATATGGTCTTGACAGAGAGAGAGGTATGGGTTACTATATGGTCTTGACAGAGAGAGAGGTATGGGTTACTATATGGTCTTGACAGAGAGAGAGGTATGGGTTACTATATGGTATTGACAGAGAGGTATGGTTAACTATATGGTCTTGACAGAGAGAGAGGTATGGGTTACTATATGGTCTTGACGGAGAGGTATGGGTCACTACAGGGTATTTACAGAGAGGTATGGGTTATTTTTGGTCTTGACAGAGAGAGAGGTATGGGTTACTATAGGGTATTTACAGAGAGGTATGGGTTACTATATGGTCTTGACAGAGAGAGGTATGGTTCACTATATGGTCTTGACAGAGAGAGAGGTATGGGTTACTATAGGGTCTTGACAGAGAGGTATGGGTCACTATAGGGTATTTACAGAGAGGTATGGGTCACTATATGGTATTTACAGAGAGGTATGGGTTACTATATGGTATTTACAGAGAGGTATGGGTCACTATATGGTCTTGACAGAGGGAGGTATGGGTCACTATAGGGTATTTACAGAGAGGTATGGGCTACTAAATGGTATTTACAGAGAGGTATGGGTTACTATATGGTCTTGACAGAGGTATGGGTCACAATATGGTCTTGAGAGAGAGATATATGGGTCACTATATGGTATTTACAGAGAGAGGTATGGGTCACTATAGGGTATTTACAGAGAGAGAGGTATGGGTCACTATAGGTTATTTACAGAGAGGTATGGGTTACTATATGGTCTTGACAGAGAGGTATGGGTCACTATAGGGTATTTACAGAGAGGTATGGGCTACTATATGGTATTTACAGAGAGTTATGGGTTACTATAGGGTCTTGACAGAGAGGTATGGGTTACTATATGATATGACAGAGGTTATAATATGGTCTGAACATACCATTTAACAGCATCTATGGACAACAGAGGTGTGTACTACCTGCTTCTTGACTACATTTAAAGTGGCATTCAGCAGTTGAAACAAAGTGTACTCACTGCCCCGTTTGGGTAAAAAGCTGAGGGATGGGACTGGAGAAATGTAACCACTCAAATTCACAGACAGAGCTTCGGATTTAAGGACCGACCATCATTGACATCATAGCTCAACATTCCAGTTGTAACCAGCCATGACATCATAGAGCAACATTCCAGTTGTCACCATAAATGACATCATAGAGCAACATTCCAGTTGTAACCAACCATGACATCATAGCTCAACATTCCAGTTGTAACCAGCCATGACATCATAGAGCAACATTCCAGTTGTAACCAGCCATGACATCATAGAGCAACATTCCAGTTGTAACCAACCATGACATCGTAGAGCAACATTCCAGTTGTAACCAGCCATGACATCATAGAGCAACATTCCAGTTGTAACCAGCCATGACATCATAGAGCAACATTCCAGTTGTAACCAGCCATGACATCATAGAGCAACATTCCAGTTGTAACCAGCCATGACATCATAGAGCAACATTCCAGTTGTAACCATGGTGAGGCTGTATAGTGTTTGCTTATATATTTTTATTTCAAAACATTTGTATAAAACAAGCTTATATTTTAGGTTCTGATGGGAACTAAGATCATGAGGCATTTAGAAAGTTAAATTCGTCAAGAATTTCCCCTTAAATAGACTAGGCTTGGCCTCCACTTGAGACACACACACACACACACAGGGGTGTTTTCCTTACCGCCCCTCAGCCTGTAGTGCCACAGAGCTGACCCAAGCCAGACTCTTGCCAGTGTTGGTGAGACTCCAGGCAGCTAAACCCTGGATAGCCTCAGGACAGTGAAGTTCACACAGAGCCTCTACCAGCATCACCAGAGGAGCCTCCAACTCTGGACCCTACAGAGAGGAGACATGGGGGTCAGTTACAGATGACCAGAAGAGACCTGGACCCTACAGAGAGGAGACATGGGGGTCAGTTAAAGGTGACCAGAGGAGACATGGGGGTCAGTTACAGATGACCAGAAGAGACCTGGACCCTACAGAGAGGAGACATGGGGGTCAGTTACAGATGACCAGTAGAGACCTGGACCCTACAGAGAGGAGACATGGGGGTCAGTTACAGGTGACCAGTAGAGACCTGGACCCTACAGAGAGGAGACATGGGGGTCAGTTACAGGTGACCAGAGGAGACATGGGGGTCAGTTACAGATGACCAGTAGAGACCTGGACCCTACAGAGAGGAGACATGGGGGTCAGTTACAGGTGACCAGAGGAGACATGGGGGTCAGTTACAGGTGACCAGTAGAGACCTGGACCCTACAGAGAGGAGACATGGGGGTCAGTTACAGGTGACCAGTAGAGACCTGGACCCTACAGAGAGGAGACATGGGGGTCAGTTACAGGTGACCAGTAGAGACCTGGACCCTACAGAGAGGAGACATGGGGGTCAGTTACAGGTGACCAGAGGAGACATGGGGGTCAGTTACAGATGACCAGTAGAGACCTGGACCCTACAGAGAGGAGACATGGGGGTCAGTTACAGATGACCAGTAGAGACCTGGACCCTACAGAGAGGAGACATGGGGGTCAGTTACAGATGACCAGAGGAGACATGGGGGTCAGTTACAGATGACCAGTAGAGACCTGGACCCTACAGAGAGGAGACATGGGGGTCAGTTACAGATGACCAGAGGAGACCTGGACCCTACAGAGAGGAGACATGGGGGGGGGTCAGTTACAGGTGACCAGTAGAGACATGGACCCTACAGAGAGGAGACATGGGGGTCAGTTACAGGTGACCAGTAGAGACATGGACCCTACAGAGAGGAGACATGGGGGTCAGTTACAGGTGACCAGTAGAGACCTGGACCCTACAGAGAGGAGACATGGGGGTGTCAGTTACAGGTGACCAGTAGAGACCTGGACCCTACAGAGAGGAGACATGGGGGTGTCAGTTACAGGTGACCAGTAGAGACCTGGACCCTACAGAGAGGAGACATGGGGGTCAGTTACAGGTGACCAGAGGAGACTTGGACCCTACAGAGAGGAGACATGGGGCAGGTGTCAGTTACAGGTGACCAGAAGATACATGGGGGGGGGGTGTCAGTAACAGGTGATATATTTAGTAACTTCGGGTAAAGGGGTCGTGGTTGAAAACAGTTGACTGACTGTTGGAACAAGGTAATGCTGAGTGTGTTTCTCTGTGTGGTCAAGAACACTAGGTTCAGTTGGGTCTCTGGTCAAAAGTAGTGCACTATATAGGGAATAGGGTGTGGTTTAGGACATAAGCCTGGGACTATGCGTCTCTCCTCCCGTTACCAGAGTGCTGCTGTTCTGGATCTCAGTCAGCAGGTCCAAGCCGTGGCGCACGGTGACTGCTGGTTGGCCGGATAGAAGCCCCACCCTCATCAGGGCAAGGCGGATACGAGTCAGCCAATCCTGGCAGGTCTGACGGTTGGTATAGAAGAATGTTCTGATACCCTGGATACAGAGGGAAGGAGAGAGAGAAAAACTTAGTTAACATTAGGAGCTGGGGGCCACTTGGGGCGGTGTGGTCAGCACGTTGGGACAGCTCTCGTAGGAGCTGTACATCAGTATCTCACAGTGTAAGGGTGTGTGTGTGTGTAGGTGTGTGTGTGTGTGTAGGTGTGTGTGTACCTTGGGTGGAGCAGTCAGGACGTTGGCACAGCCCTCGTAGGCGTTGTACATCAGTATCTCACAGTGTAGGGGTGTGTGTGTAGGTGTGTGTGTGTAGGTGTGTGTGTGTGTAGGTGTGTGTGTACCTTGGGTGGAGCGGTCAGAGCGTTGGCACAGCCCTCGTAGGCGTTGTACATCAGTTTCTCCAGGTTTTCCAGGAACTGCAAGAGCAGCGCCAGACGCAGCTGGTTGCTATGGTGACCGTCGTCTGTGTCGCCGCCGCTCCATTGGCTGAGCTCCTGTTCAGTGTTCAGACTGTGGGCCGCCAGGCTGCGGATTATACCTGGAGAGGAGGGAGGAGAGAGGAGAGGAGGGGGGAGAGAGGAGAGGAGGGGGGAGAGAGGAGAGGAGGGGGGAGAGAGGAGAGGAGGGGGGAGAGGAGAGAGGGAGGGGGGAGAGGAGAGAGGGAGGGGAGGAGAGAGGGGAGGAGGGGGGAGAGAGGAGAGAGTGAGGAGGGAGGGGAGGAGAGAGGGAGGGAGGGAGGGATGGAGGAGAGGAGGGAGGGAGGAGAGAGGAAGGGGAGGAGGGAGGAGAGAGGGAGAAGAGAAGAGGGAGAGAGGGAAGGATATGTTCTTGAAAGAGGCAACATGTAAATCCAGAATGTGTATAGGATGGAATAGGGGGGCCTCAATATACTTTCAAATGACTCAAACCAAATGGAAACTGTGTAGAAATTATAATGGACCTGCATTTGGTACAGTTTCATGACTGTGTCCAGCAGGGAGCATCGGAAATTCCCAAAACCATTTTGACAGTGAAATAACACATTTTCAGTGTGGCCCTCCGGAACTTGCTGAAAAGTAAATGTGGCTCACAGGGAAAATGTGTTTGACACCCCTGGTTTAAGGGTCTAACTGACAGGACATGGGGGCGGAGCTACAGGGGAGGAGCTACAGGGGCAGGGCTACAGGGGCAGGGCTACAGGGGCGGGGCTACAGGGGCGGGGCTACAAAAATAATGGGGCAAACTCTGGACTGAGTGTGTGTGTGTTTTAGTGTGTGTGTGTGTTTTAGCGTGTGTGTGTGTGTGTGTGTTTTAGCGTGTGTGTGTGTTTTAGCGTGTGTGTGTGTGTGTTTTAGCGTGTGTGTGTTTTAGCGTGTGTGTGTTTTAGCGTGTGTGTGTGTGTGGTAGCGTGTGTGTGTGTGTGGTAGCGTGTGTGTGGTAGCGTGTGTGTGTGTGTTTTAGCGTGTGTGTGTGTGTTAGCGTGTGTGTGTGTGTTAGCGTGTGTGTGTGTGTTAGCGTGTGTGTGTGTGTGTGTGTTAGCGTGTGTGTGTGTGTGTGTTAGCGTGTGTGTGTTTTAGCGTGTGTGTGTGTGTGTGTTAGCGTGTGTGTGTGTGTGTGTTAGCGTGTGTGTGTGTTAGCGTGTGTGTGTGTGTGTTAGCGTGTGTGTGTGTGTGTTAGCGTGTGTGTTAGCGTATGTGTGTGTTTTAGCGTGTGTGTGTGTGTGTGTGTGTTTTAGCGTGTGTGTGTGTGTGTGTGTTTTAGCGTGTGTGTGTGTGTGTGTGTTTTAGCGTGTGTGTGTGTGTGTGTTTTAGCGTGTGTGTGTGTGTGTGTTTTAGCGTGTGTGTGTGTGTTTTAGCGTGTGTGTGTGTGTTTTAGCGTGTGTGTGTGTGTTTTAGCGTGTGTGTGTGTGTTTTAGCGTGTGTGTGTGTGTTTTAGCGTGTGTGTGTGTGTTTTAGCGTTTTAGCGTGTGTGTGTGTGTTTTAGCGTGTGTGTGTTTTAGCGTGTGTGAGTGTGTGTGTGTGTAACAGCCCGTACCCTCTATGGTCTGGAAGGTGTCCTGTGCCCGTCCCAGCGGGGTACGGAGTTTAGACAACACTGTGAACTGAGCTGCCTCCCACACCGCCCACTGCCACAGCACGGCCTCCGTCTTCAGCAGACCCCGCGGTACACACACACCGCCACCCGCACCGGAGACACACACACCCCCTTCGCGACCTGACGAGACTCCCTCGCGCTTCACCAGGCGCTGACAGCTGTGGTACAGACGCTCCAGCCACGGTTCTTTACTGTAGGAACACACCGGTGAACAGATAAAACACACAGGTTAGCATAGATCCACACACACAGGTTAGCATATATCCACACACACAGGTTAGCATATATCCACACACACAGGTTAGCATATATCCACACACACAGGTTAGCATATATCCACACACACACAACTTAGCATATATCCACACACACACACACACACACAACTTAGCATATATCCACACACACACACAACTTAGCAGAACACACACACACAACTTAGCAGAACACACACACACAACTTAGCAGAACACACACACACACAACTTAGCAGAACACACACACAACTTAGCAGAACACACACACACACAGGTTAGCAGATGATACACACATTAACATTGTCATTTATCAGACTCTCTTATCCAGAGTGAATTACAGTACAGTAGAGATTACATTTTCATAGTTTCCCCTTCCTCATTCTGGTCCCTCGTGGGAATCGAACCCACAACCCTGGCGTTGTAAGCCCCAAGCTCTACCAACTGAGGCACACGGGACCCACGACACACACGTTAGTAGAAGGACCCCCCCCCCCCCACAGAGCCAGGTAGCCTACCCTCCGCGGTGCTGGCTGCCATAGAGGATGAAGCTGATGAGGTCACTGAAGTCCTGGGGGTGAAAGGTGGTGCTGGGGGGGCGGCTCATGTGACGCCGGACCACCAAGGAGATCTCCTCTATCTCTGGGTGGCTGTGGTTACTGCAGGGTCACACACACACACACACACATTAAGGAGATCTCCTCTATCTCTGGGTGGCTGTGGTTACTGCAGGGTCACACACACACACACACATTAAGGTTACTGCAGGGAGGTAGACACACACACACACACACACACACACACACATTAAGGTTACTGCAGGGAGGTAGACACACACATTAAGGTTACTGCAGGGAGGTAGACACATTAAGGTTACTGCAGGGAGGTAGACACATTAAGGTCACACAGATAGATAAAGACAATATGAGGAAGGTATTCATAGTGTTTGGTATTCTCAGTGTAGATAAAGACAATATGAGGAAGGTGTTCATAGTGTTTGGTATTCTCAGTGTAGATAAAGACAATATGAGGAAGGTATTCATAGTGTTTGGTATTCTCAGTGTAGATATAAAGACAATATGAGGAAGGTATTCATAGTGTTTGGTATTCTCAGTGTAGATAGAGACAATATGAGGAAGGTATTCATAGTGTTTGGTATTCTCAGTGTAGATAGAGACAATATGAGGAAGGTGTGCATAGTGTTTGGTATTCTCAGTGTAGATAGAGACAATATGAGGAAGGTGTTATCAGTGTAGATAGAGACAATATGAGGAAGGTGTGCATAGTGTTTGGTATTCTCAGTGTAGATAGAGACAATATGAGGAAGGTATTCTCAGTGTAGATAGAGACAATATGAGGAAGGTATTCATAGTGTTTGGTATTCTCAGTGTAGATAGAGACAATATGAGGAAGGTATTCATAGTGTTTGGTATTCTCAGTGTAGATAGAGACAATATGAGGAAGGTATTCATAGTGTTTGGTATTCTCAGTGTAGATAGAGACAATATGAGGAAGGTGTGCATAGTGTTTGGTATTCTCAGTGTAGATAGAGACAATATGAGGAAGGTGTTCTCAGTGTAGATAGAGACAATATGAGGAAGGTGTGCATAGTGTTTGGTATTCTCAGTGTAGATAGAGACAATATGAGGAAGGTATTCTCAGTGTAGATAAAGACAGTATGAGGAAGGTATTCATAGTGTTTGGTATTCTCAGTGTAGATAGAGACAATATGAGGAAGGTATTCATAGTGTTTGGTATTCTCAGTGTAGATAAAGACAATATGAGGAAGGTATTCATAGTGTTTGGTATTCTCAGTGTAGATAGAGACAATATGAGGAAGGTATTCATAGTGTTTGGTATTCTCAGTGTAGATAGAGACAATATGAGGAAGGTATTCATAGTGTTTGGTATTCTCAGTGTAGATAGAGACAATATGAGGAAGGTGTGCATAGTGTTTGGTATTCTCAGTGTAGATAGAGACAATATGAGGAAGGTATTCATAGTGTTTGGTATTCTCAGTGTAGATAGAGACAATATGAGGAAGGTGTGCATAGTGTTTGGTATTCTCAGTGTAGATAGAGACAATATGAGGAAGGTGTTCATAGTGTTTGGTATTCTCAGTGTAGATAGAGACAATATGAGGAAGGTATTCATAGTGTTTGGTATTCTCAGTGTAGATAAAGACAATATGAGGAAGGTATTCATAGTGTTTGGTATTCTCAGTGTAGATAGAGACAATATGAGGAAGGTGTTCATAGTGTTTGGTATTCTCAGTGTAGATAGAGACAATATGAGGAAGGTGTGCATAGTGTTTGGTATTCTCAGTGTAGATAGAGACAATATGAGGAAGGTATTCATAGTGTTTGGTATTCTCAGTGTAGATAGAGACAATATGAGGAAGGTATTCATAGTGTTTGGTATTCTCAGTGTAGATAGAGACAATATGAGGAAGGTGTGCATAGTGTTTGGTATTCTCAGTGTAGATAGAGACAATATGAGGAAGGTATTCATAGTGTTTGGTATTCTCAGTGTAGATAGAGACAATATGAGGAAGGTGTGCATAGTGTTTGGTATTCTCAGTGTAGATATAAAGACAATTCAAGCAACTCACCCAATTTGTTTTTACATTAGTTGAAGTTTTGACTGATAAAACCCAGACAATGAGTGTGCGCATAGCCGATTTCATTCATTTTGCTGCCATGATAATGACAAGTTACTTGAAGTTTGACTTGAAGATGACTTAATAAACATATTCGCTTATTTGTTTTCTATGTGACAGAATGTGTGCGTTTGACTTGAAGATGGCTGTCACCGACAGGGTCCCGGCCTTAGAGCAGTCCCAGTCAGTAATTGTGGATAGAGAGTGCTCGGTCTGTGTTGTGTGCTGACCTGAGTGTCACGTCCAGAGGGATTGTCCTCAGCAGCTTGCCGTACGCCTGCCTCACCCTCACCGCAGAGTGCACCAGCTGGACACGACACACATCCACACACCTGGGAGGCACAGGACAGAGACAACGTTATACATACGTTTGGGTTTATGCTTTTGTGTATAAGGGGTTGTTTTAGGGGTGTGTGTGTGTGTGTGTGTGTGTGTGTGTGTGTGTGTGTGTGTGTGTGTGTGTGTGTGTGTGTAGAAGGGGTTGTTTTAGGTGTGTGTGCGTGTGTGTGTAAGGGGTTGTTTAGTGTGTGTGTGTGTATGTGTGCGTGTGCGTGCGCGTGCGTGTGCGTGTGTGTGTGTGTTACCTCTGCAGCAGCTCTGTGTTGAGTGAGGAGGAGATGACCTGAAGGCTGTTACAGGTCTGTAGGCAGATGACTGGGTCCTCATTCAGGGCTGCAGACCGACAGAAAGCAGAGTCAACACACACACACACACACACTGCAGGAATCAGGTTTCCCGAAAATCCTGGTACCAGAATCAGGAGGAATATTTCATCTAGCATTTCTGGAACACCTGGGAATTTAAGTTACCTGATTTTTACAACCCCTAAGTAAAGAATTGTAATTATTACCCTCTATAGATAAACAGTATTTACCGTTGTGGAACAGACCCTCTCTATAGATAAACAGTATTTACCGTTGTGGAACAGACCCTCTCTACAGATAAACAGTATTTACCGTTGTGGAACAGACCCTCTCTATAGTTACCGTTGTGGAACAGACCCTCTATAGTTCCACAGTATTTACCGTTGTGGAACAGACCCTCTCTATAGTTCCACAGTATTTACCGTTGTGGAGCAGACCCTCTCTATAGATAAACAGTATTTACCGTTGTGGAACAGACCCTCTCTATAGATAAACAGTATTTACCGTTGTGGAACAGACCCTCTATAGTTAAACAGTATTTACCGTTGTGGAACAGACCCTCTCTATAGATAAACAGTATTTACCGTTGTGGAACAGACCCTCTCTATAGATAAACAGTATTTACCGTTGTGGAACAGACCCTCTCTATAGATAAACAGTATTTACCGTTGTGGAACAGACCCTCTCTATAGATAAACAGTATTTACCGTTGTGGAACAGACCCTCTCTATAGATAAACAGTATTTACCGTTGTGGAACAGACCCTCTCTATAGATAAACAGTATTTACCGTTGTGGAACAGACCCTCTCTATAGATAAACAGTATTTACCGTTGTGGAACAGACCCTCTCTATAGATAAACAGTATTTACCGTTGTGGAACAGACCCTCTCTATAGATAAACAGTATTTACCGTTGTGGAACAGACCCTCTCTATAGTTCCACAGTATTTACCGTTGTGGAACAGACCCTCTCTACAGATAAACAGTATTTACCGTTGTGGAACAGACCCTCTCTATAGTTCCACAGTATTTACCGTTGTGGAGCAGACCCTCTCTATAGATAAACAGTATTTACCGTTGTGGAACAGACCCTCTATAGTTAAACAGTATTTACCGTTGTGGAACAGACCCTCTCTATAGATAAACAGTATTTACCGTTGTGGAACAGACCCTCTCTATAGATAAACAGTATTTACCGTTGTGGAACAGACCCTCTCTATAGATAAACAGTATTTACCGTTGTGGAACAGACCCTCTCTATAGATAAACAGTATTTACCGTTGTGGAACAGACCCTCTCTATAGATAAACAGTATTTACCGTTGTGGAACAGACCCTCTCTATAGATAAACAGTATTTACCGTTGTGGAACAGACCCTCTCTATAGATAAACAGTATTTACCGTTGTGGAACAGACCCTCTCTATAGATAAACAGTATTTACCGTTGTGGAACAGACCCTCTCTATAGATAAACAGTATTTACCGTTGTGGAACAGACCCTCTCTACAGATAAACAGTATTTACCGTTGTGGAACAGACCCTCTCTATAGATAAACAGTATTTACCGTTGTGGAACAGACCCTCTCTACAGATAAACAGTATTTACCGTTGTGGAACAGACCCTCTATAGATAAACAGTATTTACCGTTGTGGAACAGACCCTCTCTATAGATAAACAGTATTTACCGTTGTGGAACAGACCCTCTATAGATAAACAGTATTTACCGTTGTGGAACAGACCCTCTCTATAGATAAACAGTATTTACCGTTGTGGAACAGACCCTCTCTATAGATAAACAGTATTTACCGTTGTGGAACAGACCCTCTCTATAGATAAACAGTATTTACCGTTGTGGAACAGACCCTCTCTATAGATAAACAGTATTTACCGTTGTGGAACAGACCCTCTCTATAGTTACCGTTGTGGAACAGACCCTCTCTATAGATAAACAGTATTTACCGTTGTGGAGCAGACCCTCTCTATAGATAAACAGTATTTACCGTTGTGGAACAGACCCTCTCTATAGATAAACAGTATTTACCGTTGTGGAACAGACCCTCTCTATAGTTAAACAGTATTTACCGTTGTGGAACAGACCCTCTATAGTTCCACAGTATTTACCGTTGTGGAACAGACCCTCTCTATAGATAAACAGTATTTACCGTTGTGGAACAGACCCTCTCTATAGTTCCACAGTATTTACCGTTGTGGAGCAGACCCTCTCTATAGATAAACAGTATTTACCGTTGTGGAACAGACCCTCTCTATAGATAAACAGTATTTACCGTTGTGGAACAGACCCTCTATAGTTAAACAGTATTTACCGTTGTGGAACAGACCCTCTATAGTTAAACAGTATTTACCGTTGTGGAACAGACCCTCTCTATAGATAAACAGTATTTACCGTTGTGGAACAGACCCTCTCTATAGATAAACAGTATTTACCGTTGTGGAACAGACCCTCTCTATAGATAAACAGTATTTACCGTTGTGGAACAGACCCTCTCTATAGATAAACAGTATTTACCGTTGTGGAACAGACCCTCTCTATAGATAAACAGTATTTACCGTTGTGGAACAGACCCTCTCTATAGATAAACAGTATTTACCGTTGTGGAACAGACCCTCTCTATAGATAAACAGTATTTACCGTTGTGGAACAGACCCTCTCTATAGATAAACAGTATTTACCGTTGTGGAACAGACCCTCTCTATAGATAAACAGTATTTACCGTTGTGGAACAGACCCTCTCTACAGATAAACAGTATTTACCGTTGTGGAACAGACCCTCTCTATAGATAAACAGTATTTACCGTTGTGGAACAGACCCTCTCTACAGATAAACAGTATTTACCGTTGTGGAACAGACCCTCTATAGATAAACAGTATTTACCGTTGTGGAACAGACCCTCTCTATAGATAAACAGTATTTACCGTTGTGGAACAGACCCTCTATAGATAAACAGTATTTACCGTTGTGGAACAGACCCTCTCTATAGATAAACAGTATTTACCGTTGTGGAACAGACCCTCT
Source organism: Oncorhynchus mykiss (assembly GCF_057628025.1). Lineage (NCBI taxonomy): Eukaryota > Metazoa > Chordata > Actinopteri > Salmoniformes > Salmonidae > Oncorhynchus > Oncorhynchus mykiss. Next base: position 77,401,407 of record NC_143034.1, on the reverse strand, counting down.
CTATAGATAAACAGTATTTACCGTTGTGGAACAGACCCTCTCTATAGATAAACAGTATTTACCGTTGTGGAACAGACCCTCTCTATAGATAAACAGTATTTACCGTTGTGGAACAGACCCTCTCTATAGTTACCGTTGTGGAACAGACCCTCTCTATAGATAAACAGTATTTACCGTTGTGGAGCAGACCCTCTATAGATAAACAGTATTTACCGTTGTGGAGCAGACCCTCTCTATAGATAAACAGTATTTACCGTTGTGGAACAGACCCTCTCTATAGATAAACAGTATTTACCGTTGTGGAACAGACCCTCTCTATAGTTCCACAGTATTTACCGTTGTGGAACAGACCCTCTCTATAGTTCCACAGTATTTACCGTTGTGGAACAGACCCTCTCTATAGTTCCACAGTATTTACCGTTGTGGAACAGACCCTCTCTATAGTTCCACAGTATTTACCGTTGTGGAACAGACCCTCTCTATAGTTCCACAGTATTTACCGTTGTGGAACAGACCCTCTATAGATAAACAGTATTTACCGTTGTGGAACAGACCCTCTCTATAGATAAACAGTATTTACCGTTGTGGAACAGACCCTCTATAGATAAACAGTATTTACCGTTGTGGAACAGACCCTCTCTATAGATAAACAGTATTTACCGTTGTGGAACAGACCCTCTCTATAGATAAACAGTATTTACTGTTGTGGAACAGACCCTCTCTATAGTTACCGTTGTGGAGCAGACCCTCTCTATAGTTCCACAGTATTTACCGTTGTGGAACAGACCCTCTCTATAGTTCCACAGTATTTACCGTTGTGGAACAGACCCTCTATAGATAAACAGTATTTACCGTTGTGGAACAGACCCTCTCTATAGTTAAACAGTATTTACCGTTGTGGAACAGACCCTCTCTATAGTTACCGTTGTGGAACAGACCCTCTCTATAGTTACCGTTGTGGAACAGACCCTCTCTATAGTTAAACAGTATTTACCGTTGTGGAACAGACCCTCTCTATAGTTAAACAGTATTTACCGTTGTGGAACAGACCCTCTCTATAGATAAACAGTATTTACCGTTGTGGAACAGACCCTCTCTATAGATAAACAGTATTTACCGTTGTGGAACAGACCCTCTCTATAGATAAACAGTATTTACCGTTGTGGAACAGACCCTCTCTATAGTTACCGTTGTGGAGCAGACCCTCTCTATAGATAAACAGTATTTACCGTTGTGGAACAGACCCTCTCTATAGATAAACAGTATTTACCGTTGTGGAACAGACCCTCTCTATAGTTACCGTTGTGGAGCAGACCCTCTCTATAGATAAACAGTATTTACCGTTGTGGAACAGACCCTCTCTATAGATAAACAGTATTTACCGTTGTGGAACAGACCCTCTCTATAGTTCCACAGTATTTACCGTTGTGGAACAGACCCTCTCTATAGTTCCACAGTATTTACCGTTGTGGAACAGACCCTCTCTATAGTTCCACAGTATTTACCGTTGTGGAACAGACCCTCTCTATAGATAAACAGTATTTACCGTTGTGGAACAGACCCTCTCTATAGATAAACAGTATTTACCGTTGTGGAGCAGACCCTCTATAGTTACACAGTATTTACCGTTGTGGAACAGACCCTCTCTATAGATAAACAGTATTTACCGTTGTGGAACAGACCCTCTCTATAGATAAACAGTATTTACCGTTGTGGAACAGACCCTCTATAGATAAACAGTATTTACCGTTGTGGAACAGACCCTCTATAGATAAACAGTATTTACCGTTGTGGAACAGACCCTCTCTATAGATAAACAGTATTTACCGTTGTGGAGCAGACCCTCTATAGTTAAACAGTATTTACCGTTGTGGAACAGACCCTCTCTATAGATAAACAGTATTTACCGTTGTGGAACAGACCCTCTATAGATAAACAGTATTTACCGTTGTGGAACAGACCCTCTCTATAGATAAACAGTATTTACCGTTGTGGAGCAGACCCTCTATAGTTAAACAGTATTTACCGTTGTGGAACAGACCCCCTCTATAGATAAACAGTATTTACCGTTGTGGAACAGACCCTCTCTATAGATAAACAGTATTTACCGTTGTGGAGCAGACCCTCTATAGATAAACAGTATTTACCGTTGTGGAGCAGACCCTCTATAGATAAACAGTATTTACCGTTGTGGAACAGACCCTCTCTATAGATAAACAGTATTTACCGTTGTGGAACAGACCCTCTCTATAGATAAACAGTATTTACCGTTGTGGAACAGACCCTCTCTATAGATAAACAGTATTTACCGTTGTGGAACAGACCCTCTCTATAGATAAACAGTATTTACCGTTGTGGAGCAGACCCTCTATAGATAAACAGTATTTACCGTTGTGGAACAGACCCTCTCTATAGATAAACAGTATTTACCGTTGTGGAACAGACCCTCTCTATAGTTAAACAGTATTTACCGTTGTGGAACAGACCCTCTCTACAGATAAACAGTATTTACCGTTGTGGAACAGACCCTCTCTATAGATAAACAGTATTTACCGTTGTGGAACAGACCCTCTCTATAGATAAACAGTATTTACCGTTGTGGAACAGACCCTCTCTATAGATAAACAGTATTTACCGTTGTGGAACAGACCCTCTCTATAGATAAACAGTATTTACCGTTGTGGAACAGACCCTCTCTATAGATAAACAGTATTTACCGTTGTGGAACAGACCCTCTCTATAGATAAACAGTATTTACCGTTGTGGAACAGACCCTCTCTATAGATAAACAGTATTTACCGTTGTGGAACAGACCCTCTATAGTTCCACAGTATTTACCGTTGTGGAACAGACCCTCTCTATAGTTCCACAGTATTTACCGTTGTGGAACAGACCCTCTCTATAGATAAACAGTATTTACCATTGTGGAGCAGACCCTCTCTATAGATAAACAGTATTTACCATTGTGGAGCAGACCCTTGCAGAACTTGTGGAAGGAGGGCAGGGAGAAAAGAGGGGTGTAGGTATCAGACCTCTTCATCATCAGGCACATCTCCAGAGACCACGTCAACAACAGCTTCCTGTTTGGAGCAGACACACACACACACACACTAGGTTAGGTTATATGGTGGAGAAATGACAAGATTGTGTTATAATACGGTCATAGCATCAAATGGTTGTTTTATGCAACAGAACAGAGGGTTCTGAGAACACGCTCATCTGTGTGTGTTCTACGGAGGATGGGCCTCTGGGAGATTTAACACTGACAGGAGATTGACCATGTCAGTGGGTGATACCACATTCCAGAGCCTGAGGTAATGTTTCTGTACTGGGGGGGTCAGGGGGACACGACTCCAGTACGGAGTTGGGGTCCCCCGGGGGGACACGTCTCCAGTACGGAGTTGGGGTCCCCCGGGGGGACACGTCTCCAGTACGGAGTTGGGGTCCCCCGGGGGGACACGTCTCCAGTACGGAGTTGGGGTCCCCCGGGGGGACACGTCTCCAGTACGGAGTTGGGGTCCCGGGGGGGGACACGGCTCCAGTACGGAGTTGGGGTCCCGGGGGGGGACACGGCTCCAGTACGGAGTTGGGGTCCCGGGGGGGGACACGGCTCCAGTACGGAGTTGGGGTCCCGGGGGGGGGCACGGCTCCAGTATGGAGTTGGGGTCCCGGGGGGGCACGGCTCCAGTACGGAGTTGGGGTCCCAGGGGGACACGGCTCCCGTATGGAGTTGGGGTCCCAGGGGGACATGGCTCCCGTACGGAGTTGGGGGGCCAGACCCTGGTCTCTACACAATGAGGACAGTCTTTACAGCAGATACTGTCTGCTGTGAATTATTAGTATCTTTTATATATGAATCCTAACCTCGTGACCCATTCCATACATCTGTTGTTTGTCATGAACATCCCGGAGGATGAACTTTGCTATAAAATGCTGTGTCTCGAAACATCCAGGGTCGCTGACAAGCTCCATTACTGCACTAATTAAATAATACACGTTGGATTGTTTTGAAGAAATGTAAAAAAAAGTCTCCTTTTGATTACAATAATTCCACCCACAGTTATCGTTCAACTACAGCCGTGTGTGTGTGTGTGTGAGACATGTATAGCGTGTGTACCTGGCCTCGGTGTAGAGCTGCTCCTTCCTCAGCAGGGCTCCCAGCAGGGACAGCAGGGTGCTGAAGTGTTTCCTGGTTGCCGTGGTTACCGTGCTGATGACCGCCCCGTCAAAGAGAGAAGGGGAGGAGGAGGACAGGCTGGACGAGATGAAGTGATCATGTCTGATAAACAGAGAGAGGGAGAGAGAGAGAGAGAGAATGAGAGAGGGAGAGAGAGAATGAGAGAGAGAGAGAGGGGGAGAGAGAGAGAGAATGAGAGAGAGAGAGAGAGAGGGAGAGGGAGAGAAAGGATTGAAAGAGAAGACAACAGAATGTGGTGAACTGTTTAAAAAAATATTTAAGTTTTGTGGTACAGTGTGAGTACAGGGTATATTAACAGCAGGGTGGTAGTGTGTGTTACCTGGTACAGTGTGAGTGCAGGGTGGTAGTGTGTGTTACCTGGTACAGTGTGAGTACAGGGTATATAACAGCAGGGTGGTAGTGTGTGTTACCTGGTACAGTGTGAGTACAGGGTATATAACAGCAGGGTGGTAGTGTGTGTTACCTGGTACAGTGTGAGTACAGGGTATATAACAGCAGGGTGGTAGTGTGTGTTACCTGGTACAGTGTGAGTACAGGGTATATAACAGCAGGGTGGTAGTGTGTGTTACCTGGTACAGTGTGAGTACAGGGTATATAACAGCAGGGTGGTAGTGTGTGTTACCTGGTACAGTGTGAGTACAGGGTATATAACAGCAGGGTGGTAGTGTGTGTTACCTGGTACAGTGTGAGTACAGGGTATATAACAGCAGGGTGGTAGTGTGTGTTACCTGGTACAGTGTGAGTACAGGGTATATAACAGCAGGGTGGTAGTGTGTGTTACCTGGTACAGTGTGAGTACAGGGTATATAACAGCAGGGTGGTAGTGTGTGTTACCTGGTACAGTGTGAGTACAGGGTATATAACAGCAGGGTGGTAGTGTGTGTTACCTGGTACAGTGTGAGTACAGGGTGGTAGTGTGTGTTACCTGGTACAGTGTGAGTGCAGGGTGGTAGTGTGTGTTACCTGGTACAGTGTGAGTACAGGGTATATAACAGCAGGGTGGTAGTGTGTGTTACCTGGTACAGTGTGAGTACAGGGTATATAACAGCAGGGTGGTAGTGTGTGTTACCTGGTACAGTGTGAGTACAGGGTATATAACAGCAGGGTGGTAGTGTGTGTTACCTGGTACAGTGTGAGTACAGGGTATATAACAGCAGGGTGGTAGTGTGTGTTACCTGGTACAGTGTGAGTACAGGGTATATAACAGCAGGGTGGTAGTGTGTGTTACCTGGTACAGTGGGAGTACAGGGTATATAACAGCAGGGTGGTAGTGTGTGTTACCTGGTACAGTGTGAGTACAGGGTATATAACAGCAGGGTGGTAGTGTGTGTTACCTGGTACAGTGTGAGTACAGGGTATATAACAGCAGGGTGGTAGTGTGTGTTACCTGGTACAGTGTGAGTACAGGGTATATAACAGCAGGGTGGTAGTGTGTGTTACCTGGTACAGTGTGAGTACAGGGTATATAACAGCAGGGTGGTAGTGTGTGTTACCTGGTACAGTGTGAGTACAGGGTATATAACAGCAGGGTGGTAGTGTGTGTTACCTGGTACAGTGTGAGTACAGGGTATATAACAGCAGGGTGGTAGTGTGTGTTACCTGGTACAGTGTGAGTACAGGGTATATAACAGCAGGGTGGTAGTGTGTGTTACCTGGTACAGTGTGAGTACAGGGTATATAACAGCAGGGTGGTAGTGTGTGTTACCTGGTACAGTGTGAGTACAGGGTATATAACAGCAGGGTGGTAGTGTGTGTTACCTGGTACAGTGTGAGTACAGGGTATATAACAGCAGGGTGGTAGTGTGTGTTACCTGGTACAGTGTGAGTACAGGGTATATAACAGCAGGGTGGTAGTGTGTGTTACCTGGTACAGTGTGAGTACAGGGTATATAACAGCAGGGTGGTAGTGTGTGTTACCTGGTACAGTGTGAGTACAGGGTATATAACAGCAGGGTGGTAGTGTGTGTTACCTGGTACAGTGTGAGTACAGGGTATATAACAGCAGGGTGGTAGTGTGTGTTACCTGGTACAGTGTGAGTACAGGGTATATAACAGCAGGGTGGTAGTGTGTGTTACCTGGTACAGTGTGAGTACAGGGTATATAACAGCAGGGTGGTAGTGTGTGTTACCTGGTACAGTGTGAGTACAGGGTATATAACAGCAGGGTGGTAGTGTGTGTTACCTGGTACAGTGTGAGTACAGGGTATATAACAGCAGGGTGGTAGTGTGTGTTACCTGGTACAGTGTGAGTACAGGGTATATAACAGCAGGGTGGTAGTGTGTGTTACCTGGTACAGTGTGAGTACAGGGTATATAACAGCAGGGTGGTAGTGTGTGTTACCTGGTACAGTGTGAGTACAGGGTATATAACAGCAGGGTGGTAGTGTGTGTTACCTGGTACAGTGTGAGTACAGGGTATATAACAGCAGGGTGGTAGTGTGTGTTACCTGGTACAGTGTGAGTACAGGGTATATAACAGCAGGGTGGTAGTGTGTGTTACCTGGTACAGTGTGAGTACAGGGTATATAACAGCAGGGTGGTAGTGTGTGTTACCTGGTACAGTGTGAGTACAGGGTATATAACAGCAGGGTGGTAGTGTGTGTTACCTGGTACAGTGTGAGTACAGGGTATATAACAGCAGGGTGGTAGTGTGTGTTACCTGGTACAGTGTGAGTACAGGGTATATAACAGCAGGGTGGTAGTGTGTGTTACCTGGTACAGTGTGAGTACAGGGTATATAACAGCAGGGTGGTAGTGTGTGTTACCTGGTACAGTGTGAGTACAGGGTATATAACAGCAGGGTGGTAGTGTGTGTTACCTGGTACAGTGGGAGTACAGGGTATATAACAGCAGGGTGGTAGTGTGTGTTACCTGGTACAGTGTGAGTACAGGGTATATAACAGCAGGGTGGTAGTGTGTGTTACCTGGTACAGTGTGAGTACAGGGTATATAACAGCAGGGTGGTAGTGTGTGTTACCTGGTACAGTGTGAGTACAGGGTATATAACAGCAGGGTGGTAGTGTGTGTTACCTGGTACAGTGTGAGTACAGGGTATATAACAGCAGGGTGGTAGTGTGTGTTACCTGGTACAGTGTGAGTACAGGGTATATAACAGCAGGGTGGTAGTGTGTGTTACCTGGTACAGTGTGAGTACAGGGTATATAACAGCAGGGTGGTAGTGTGTGTTACCTGGTACAGTGTGAGTACAGGGTATATAACAGCAGGGTGGTAGTGTGTGTTACCTGGTACAGTGTGAGTACAGGGTATATAACAGCAGGGTGGTAGTGTGTGTTACCTGGTACAGTGTGAGTACAGGGTATATAACAGCAGGGTGGTAGTGTGTGTTACCTGGTACAGTGTGAGTACAGGGTGGTAGTGTGTGTTACCTGGTACAGTGTGAGTACAGGGTGGTAGTGTGTGTTACCTGGTACAGTGTGAGTACAGGGTATATAACAGCAGGGTGGTAGTGTGTGTTACCTGGTACAGTGTGAGTGCAGGGTGGTAGTGTGTGTTACCTGGTACAGTGGGAGTACAGGGTATATAACAGCAGGGTGGTAGTGTGTGTTACCTGGTACAGTGTGAGTACAGGGTATATAACAGCAGGGTGGTAGTGTGTGTTACCTGGTACAGTGTGAGTACAGGGTATATAACAGCAGGGTGGTAGTGTGTGTTACCTGGTACAGTGTGAGTGCAGGGTGGTAGTGTGTGTTACCTGGTACAGTGTGAGTACAGGGTATATAACAGCAGGGTGGTAGTGTGTGTTACCTGGTACAGTGTGAGTACAGGGTGGTAGTGTGTGTTACCTGGTACAGTGTGAGTACAGGGTATATAACACAGCATATTGTACAGCAGGGTGGTAGACGGCCAGGTCAGAGTGGACCAACATCAGGTTCTGACTCAACAACGCAAACACCGTCGGAGACAGAGCCCACATCTACAGAGAGAGGGGGGGGGACGAGACAGAGAGGGAGGGGGGGGGCAGAGGGAGAGGAGGGGCAGAGGGAGAGAGGGGGCAGAGGGAGAGGAGGGGGGGGCAGAGGGAGAGAGGGGGCAGAGGGAGAGGAGGGGGGGGCAGAGGGAGAGGAGGGGGGGCAAGCCAGAGGTACATTTTAAGTTACAGTTCAGTCATGTTACTTGGTGTTGCTGATGGTAGTGCAGTGTGTGTGTTATGTAACATACCCCTACGAGTGAGTTCTCGGTATTTGAGCCAGAAAAATGTGTGTGTGTGTGTGTGTGTGTGTGTATGTGTGTGTGTGGTAATCCGACATACCCCTATGAGTGAGTTCTTGGTGTTGCCGATGGTGGTGAGGGCTGACAGGTTGAAGATGAGGGTGAACTCTGCCCTCTCTGGGGTGAGGGTGAGGGGGGCGAAGACAGGGTGCTGGATGCCGGGAAAGGGTGGAGGGGTCGGGGAGGGGGTACCAGGGGTCGGAGAGAGGCCCAGGGGGGCCAGAAGGCTGGACAGGGCACAGGCCATCTCTCCCAGAACCAGTTTATACGCTGCTTCCAGAATGGGGATGTTTTTCAGGCTCAAAACAGACTGGTACACACCCAGGGCTGCTGACATCACCTGGAGAGAGAGAGCCCAACATCCTTAGCTAGCTAGAATTACATCTCTGTGTTTATCAGAGCCCAACATCCTTAGCTAGCTAACATTACATCTCTGTGTTTATCAGAGCCCAATATCCTCAGCTAGCTAACATTACATCTGTGTTTATCAGAGCCCAACATCCTCAGCTAGCTAACATTACATCTGTGTTTATCAGAGCCCAACATCCTTAGCTAGCTAGCTAACATTACTGTGTTTATCAGAGCCCAACATCCTTAGCTAGCTAACATTACATCTCTGTGTTTATCAGAGCCCAACATCCTTAGCTAGCTAGCTAACATTACATCTCTGTGTTTATCAGAGCCCAACATCCTCAGCTAGCTAACATTACATCTGTGTTTATCAGAGCCCAACATCCTTAGCTAGCTAGCTAACATTACTGTGTTTATCAGAGCCCAACACCCTTAGCTAGCTAACATTACATCTCAGTGTTTATCAGATCCCCACATCCTTAGCAAGCTAGCTAACATTACATCTCTGTGTTTATCAGAGCCCAACATCCTTAGCTAGCTAGCTAACATTACATCTGTGTTTATCAGAGCCCAACATCCTCAGCTAGCTAACATTACATCTGTGTTTATCAGAGCCCAACATCCTTAGCTAGCTAGCTAACATTACTGTGTTTATCAGAGCCCAACATCCTTAGCTAGCTAGCTAACATTACATCTCTGTGTTTATCAGAGCCCAACATCCTTAGCTAGCTAGCTAACATTACATCTCTGTGTTTATCAGAGCCCAACATGCTTAGCTAGCTAGCTAACATTACATATCTGTGTTTATCAGAGCCCAACATCCTTAGCTAGCTAGCTAACATTACATCTCTGTGTTTATCAGAGCCCAACATCCTCAGCTAGCTAGCTAACATTACATCTGTGTTTATCAGAGCCCAACATCCTCAGCTAGCTAGCTAACATTACATCTGTGTTTATCAGAGCCCAACATCCTTAGCTAGCTAACATTACATCTCTGTGTTTATCAGAGCACCACATCCTTAGCTAGCTAGCTAACATTACATTACTGTGTTTATCAGAGCCCAACATCCTTAGCTAGCTAGCTAACATTACATCTCTGTGTTTATCAGAGCCCAACATCCTCAGCTAGCTAGCTAACATTAAATCTGTGTTTATCAGAGCCCAACATCCTTAGCTAGCTAACATTACATCTGTGTTTATCAGAGCACCACATCCTTAGCTAGCTAGCATTACATATCTGTGACATTAGTGTGCATCGTCTCAATGCTCCTTTGGGGCAAAACTCTTGCAGACTCAAATGATCACTAATCGAACACAACAGCAAGTGGCCACTCGATAAAGGGCTTAGGGGCCCAAGTGTTGGGTTTGAGATTCAGCCTATGGCGGTGGTCGATGGAACTTCATTGGCCCCATAGGTCACAATTCGACACATTTTTCTTATCGTTTTAACTGCAGTTTAAAAAGTCAAGAACGCGTTTCCATGTGTCACGTGCCTGACAAACACACCCACCTCTCTGTCCCTGTTGAAGCGTAGCTCCAGGAGCTGTGATGTCGGAGCCAGCAGCTTCTCCACAAACCACGCTGGGAGCTTAGTGTTGATCTGGTCCACAATCTACAACACACAGAGAGAGAGAGAGGAGAGACCATTAGGAGCAGATAAGTCTAGGGGTTTAACACCACAACATGTAGAATAAGTCTAGGGGTTTAACACCACAACATGTAGAATAAGTCTAGGGGTTTAACACCACAACATGTAGAATAAGTCTAGGGGTTTAACACCACAACATGTAGAATAAGTCTAGGGGTTTAACACAACAACATGTGGAATAAGTCTAGGGGTTTAACACCACAGCATGTAGAATACGTCTAGGGGTTTAACACCACAACATGTAGAATAAGTCTAGGGGTTTAACACCACAACATGTAGAATAAGTCTAGGGGTTTAACACCACAACATGTAGAATAAGTCTAGGGGTTTAACACCACAACATGTGGAATAAGTCTAGGGGTTTAACACCACAACATGTAGAATAAGTCTAGGGGTTTAACACCACAACATGTAGAATAAGTCTAGGGGTTTAACACCACAACAACATGTAGAATAAGTCTAGGGGTTTAACACCACAACAACATGTAGAATAAGTCTAGGGGTTTAACACCACAACATGTAGAATAAGTCTAGGGGTTTAACACCGCAACATGTAGAATAAGTCCCCGGCCGTATAAACACAGTCCCCGGCCGTATAAACACAGTCCCCGGCCGTATAAACACAGTCCCCGGCCGTATAAACACAGTCCCCGGCCGTATAAAACCAGCCCCCGGCCGTATAAAACCAGCCCCCGGCCGTATAAAACCAGTCCCCGGCCGTATAAACACAGTCCCCGGCCGTATAAACACAGTCCCCGGCCGTATAAACACAGTCCCCGGCCGTATAAACACAGTCCCCGGCCGTATAAACACAGTCCCCGGCCGTATAAACACAGTCCCCGGCCGTATAAACACAGTCCCCGGCCGTATAAACACAGTCCCCGGCCGTATAAACACAGTCCCCGGCCGTATAAACACAGTCCCCGGCCGTATAAACACAGTATTAGAACCAGTTCTGACCAACGTGATGAGGCTGAGGACGGCCAGGCTGTACTCTGGGCCACAGGCCCGGCCGTATAAACACAGTATTAGAACCAGTCCTTACCAACGTGATGAGGCTGAGGACGGCCAGGCTGTACTCTGGGCCACAGGCCCGGCCGTATAAAACACAGTATTAGAACCAGGCCTTACCAACGTGATGAGGCTGAGGACGGCCAGGCTGTACTCTGGGCCACAGGCCCGGCAGGCATCCAGCTGGTCCAGACCGTAGGTGATGACGGCGTCGGTCAGCGGTGCGGACGGCTCCAAGCTCACCAGCAGGACACACACACACTCGTTCCCCGCCGTCAACACCGGCTCAGAGAACAACACCTGCTTGGCCGTCGACACGCACGCCAACACCCGGTTCAAAACCTGGAGAAAGGGAGGGAGGAGAGAGGTAGGGAGGAGAGAGGGAGGAAGGAGAGAGGGAGTAGAGGGAGGAAGGAGAGAGGGAGGAAGGAGAGAGGGAGGAAGGAGAGAGGGAGGAAGGAGAGAGGGAGGAAGGAGAGGGGGAGGAAGGAGAGAGGGAGGAAGGAGAGAGAGGGAGGAAGGAGAGAGGGAGTAGAGGGAGGAAGGAGAGAGGGAGTAGAGGGAGGAAGGAGAGAGGGAGTAGAGGGAGGAAGGAGAGAGGGAGGGAGGGAGGAAGGAGAGAGGGAGGGAGGGAGGAAGGAGAGAGGGAGGAAGGAGAGAGGGAGTAGAGGGAGGAAGGAGAGAGGGAGTAGAGGGAGGAAGGAGAGAGAGAGTAGAGGGAGGAAGGAGAGAGGGAGTAGAGGGAGGAAGGAGAGAGGGAGGAAGGAGAGAGGGAGTAGAGGGAGGAAGGAGAGAGGGAGTAGAGGGAGGAAGGAGAGAGGGAGTAGAGGGAGGAAGGAGAGAGGGAGTAGAGGGAGGAAGGAGAGAGGGAGGAAGGAGAGAGGGAGGGAGGAGAGAGGGAGTAGAGGGAGGAAGGAGAGAGGGAGGAAGGAGAGAGGGAGGGAGGGAGTAGAGGGAGGAAGGAGAGAGGGAGGAAGGAGAGAGGGAGTAGAGGGAGGAAGGAGAGAGGGAGGAAGGAGAGAGGGAGGAAGGAGAGAGGGAGGAAGGAGAGAGGGAGGAAGGAGAGGGGGAGGAAGGAGAGAGGGAGGAAGGAGAGAGGGAGGAAGGAGAGAGGGAGTAGAGGGAGGAAGGAGAGAGGGAGTAGAGGGAGGAAGGAGAGAGGGAGTAGAGGGAGGAAGGAGAGAGGGAGGGAGGGAGGAAGGAGAGAGGGAGGAAGGAGAGAGGGAGTAGAGGGAGGAAGGAGAGAGGGAGTAGAGGGAGGAAGGAGAGAGAGAGTAGAGGGAGGAAGGAGAGAGGGAGTAGAGGGAGGAAGGAGAGAGGGAGGAAGGAGAGAGGGAGTAGAGGGAGGAAGGAGAGAGGGAGTAGAGGGAGGAAGGAGAGAGGGAGTAGAGGGAGGAAGGAGAGAGGGAGTAGAGGGAGGAAGGAGAGAGGGAGGAAGGAGAGAGGGAGGAAGGAGAGAGGGAGGAAGGAGAGAGGGAGTAGAGGGAGGAAGGAGAGAGGGAGTAGAGGGAGGAAGGAGAGAGGGAGTAGAGGGAGGAAGGAGAGAGGGAGTAGAGGGAGGAAGGAGAGAGGGAGTAGAGGGAGGAAGGAGAGAGGGAGGAAGGAGAGAGGGAGTAGAGGGAGGAAGGAGAGAGGGAGTAGAGGGAGGAAGGAGAGAGGGAGTAGAGGGAGGAAGGAGAGAGGGAGTAGAGGGAGGAAGGAGAGAGGGAGGAAGGAGAGAGGGAGGAAGGAGAGAGGGAGGAAGGAGAGAGGGAGGAAGGAGAGGGGGAGGAAGGAGAGAGGGAGGAAGGAGAGAGGGAGGAAGGAGAGGGAGGAGGTAAGGTTGTGTTGGGAACAAATGATATCTGTGACATATGCCTGGTTAATTACGAGAGTGTGTGTGTCTTTCTCCCTATCTCGCCTTACAGAGACGTATGCCTGTGATGGATGTGTGTGTGTGTCTGTCTCTCTCCTTACATCAGAGACGTATGCCTGTGTGATGTGTGTGTGTCTGTCTCTCTCCTTACATCAGAGACGTATGCCTGTGTGATGGGTGTGTGTGTGTGTGTGTCTCTCTCCTTACATCAGAGACGTATGCCTGTGTGTGTGTGTGTGTGTGTGTCTCTCCTTACAACAGAGACGTATGCCTGTGTGATGGGTGTGTGTGTGTGTGTCTCTCCTTACAACAGAGACGTATGCCTGTGTGTGTGTGTGTGTGTGTGTCTCTCCTTACAACAGAGACATATGCCTGTGTGATGGGTGTGTGTGTGTGTGTGTGTGTGTCTCTCCTTACATCAGAGACGTATGCCTGTGTGTGTGTGTGTGTGTGTGTGTGTCTCTCCTTACAACAGAGACGTATGCCTGTGTGATGGGTGTGTGTGTGTGTGTGTGTGTGTGTCTCTCCTTACAACAGAGACGTATGCCTGTGTGATGGGTGTGTGTGTGTGTGTGTGTGTGTGTCTCTCTCTCCTTACATCAGAGACGTATGCCTGTGTGATGGGTGTGTGTGTGTGTGTGTGTGCCTCTCCTTACATCAGAGACGTATGCCTGTGTGATGGGGGGGTGTGTGTGTGTGTGTGATGGGTGGGTGTGTGTGTCTCTCCTTACTTCAGAGACGTATGCCTGTGTGATGGGTGGGTGGGTGGGTGGGTGGGTGGGTGGGTGTGTGTCTCTCCTTACATCAGAGACGTATGCCTGTGTGATGGGTGTGTGTGTGTCTGTCTCTCCTTACATCAGAGACGTATGCCTGTGTGATGGGTGTGTGTGTGTGTGTGTGTGTCTCTCCTTACATCAGAGACGTATGCCTGTGTGTGTGTGTGTGTGTGTGTCTCTCCTTACATCAGAGACGTATGCCTGTGTGATGGGCGGTCCTCTAATGGGGTTGAAGCGCTGTCCGATGCAGCGCACCACGGTGCTGAACACCCTCAGCAGGGCGGCCAGTTTGGGCAGAGACACCGTGGGAGGAGGGATGTCCTCGTCTACCGCCTCGCCAGAACCCACGTGACCCAGGTCCTGGAGACAACGTGGGACAGGAAGTCCATAGATTTGTTCATGACGTTTCAAATGTAATGTAATACAACAGGATGTCAGCGACACCAACATCTGCAACGGTCTTCAGAAAGTATTCAGACCCCTAGACTTATTCTACATGTTGTGGTGTTAAACCCCTAGACTTATTCTACATGTTGTGGTGTTAAACCCCTAGACTTATTCTACATGTTGTGGTGTTAAACCCCTAGACTTATTCCACATGTTGTGGTGTTAAACCCCTAGACTTATTCCACATGTTGTGGTGTTAAACCCCTTGACTTATTCTACATGTTGTGGTGTTGAACCCCTAGACTTATTCTACATGTTGTGGTGTTGAACCCCTAGACTTATTCCACATGTTGTGGTGTTAAACCCCTAGACTTATTCTACATGTTGTTGTGTTAAACCCCTAGACTTATTCTACATGTTGTTGTGGTGTTAAACCCCTTGACTTATTCTACATGTTGTTGTGGTGTTAAACCCCTAGACTTATTCTACATGTTGTTGTGGTGTTAAACCCCTAGACTTATTCTACATGTTGTGGTGTTAAACCCCTAGACTTATTCTACATGTTGTGGTGTTAAACCCCTTGACTTATTCTACATGTTGTGGTGTTAAACCCCTAGACTTATTCTACATGTTGTGGTGTTAAACCCCTTGACTTATTCTACATGTTGTTGTGTTAAACCCCTGGACTTATTCTACATGTTGTGGTGTTAAACCCCTTGACTTATTCTACATGTTGTGGTGTTAAACCCCTAGACTTATTCTACATGTTGTGGTGTTAAACCCCTTGACTTATTCTACATGTTGTGGTGTTAAACCCCTAGACTTATTCTACATGTTGTGGTGTTAAACCCCTAGACTTATTCTACATGTTGTGGTGTTAAACCCCTAGACTTATTCTACATGTTGTGGTGTTAAACCCC
This sequence comes from Oncorhynchus mykiss, assembly GCF_057628025.1. Classification (NCBI taxonomy): domain Eukaryota; kingdom Metazoa; phylum Chordata; class Actinopteri; order Salmoniformes; family Salmonidae; genus Oncorhynchus; species Oncorhynchus mykiss. Next base: position 77,386,031 of record NC_143034.1, on the reverse strand, counting down.
TTGACTTATTCTACATGTTGTGGTGTTAAACCCCTTGACTTATTCTACATGTTGTTGTGTTAAACCCCTTGACTTATTCTACATGTTGTTGTGTTAAACCCCTAGACTTATTCTACATGTTGTTGTGTTAAACCCCTAGACTTATTCTACATGTTGTGGTGTTAAACCCCTAGACTTATTCTACATGTTGTTGTGTTAAACCCCTAGACTTATTCTACATGTTGTTGTGTTAAACCCCTAGACTTATTCTACATGTTGTTGTGGTGTTAAACCCCTAGACTTATTCTACATGTTGTTGTGGTGTTAAACCCCTAGACTTATTCTACATGTTGTTGTGTTAAACCCCTAGACTTATTCTACATGTTGTTGTGTTAAACCCCTTGACTTATTCTACATGTTGTGGTGTTAAACCCCTAGACTTATTCTACATGTTGTGGTGTTAAACCCCTAGACTTATTCTACATGTTGTGGTGTTAAACCCCTAGACTTATTCCACATGTTGTGGTGTTAAACCCCTAGACTTATTCTACATGAAACCCCCACCACGAAGTCAGAGGAGAAACCCCCACCACGACGTCAGAGGAGAAACCCCCACCACGAAGTCAGAGGAGAAACCCTACCAGTGTGTGTGTGGTGGTGTTACTGACCTCTGCGTAGGCCTCCATGTCCTCTAGAAACTGTCCCAACAGCGTGGTGGAGAAGGTCAGGTCTGCTACCCAGAACTGTTCCAGGCTCTGCAGCCAGCCTGCACACACACACACAGTTCACACACAGTTGACCTGTGTAAAACCAGAGGGGTCCAACTCATTTTGCCCCAGGGTCCAACTCATTTCGCCCCAGGGTCCAACTCATTTCGCCCCAGGGTCCAACTCATTTCGCCCCAGGGTCCAACTCATTTCGCCCCAGGGTCCAACTCATTTCGCCCCAGGGTCCAACTCATTTCGCCCCAGGGTCCAACTCATTTCGCCCCAGGGTCCAACTCATTTCGCCCCAGGGTCCAACTCATTTCGCCCCAGGGTCCAACTCATTTCGCCCCAGGGTCCAACTCATTTCGCCCCAGGGTCCAACTCATTTCGCCCCAGGGTCCAACTCATTTTGCCCCAGGGTCCAACTCATTTTGCCCCAGGGTCCAACTCATTTTGCCCCAGGGTCCAACTCATTTTGCCCCAGGGTCCAACTCATTTTGCCCCAGGGTCCAACTCATTTTGCCCCAGGGTCCAACTCATTTTGCCCCAGGGTCCAACTCATTTTGCCCCAGGGTCCGTATTCGGTGTTCAGAGAGGTCCGGATGGCTGCACTCTAATTATTATGTCCTTGCAGTCCATTTCCAGGAAATTACTCCACTATTGATAGTGTTTTGAATTTGATGGCCCTTGACTGCCAATAAACTATGAATATCGGTCCATAATCAATACCCATTTGGCTTTGATCCATTTAAACTATATGGCGTTTTAACTCAAAACCACCTGTGCGGGACCTGATTGGATCCCCCGTGACAAGCCTGGCGTAAAACATACACTGACGGCAACTACAGACTTGCAGAAATCTGTCCAACCCCACGGAATTGTGATGATATTCTAAACTAAAGAGGAAGATGGGGAAAACGTGTGTGTCCACTCACCTGAGACCTGCTGAGTCAGAGACTGTTTCTGTGTGTGGTCAATGTGCCAGCCCACCAGGATATCCACCGTATCCTGACACACACACAACAGGCAAGGTCAACACAACACACATACTTCACTGTAGTCCACTCTGGGGGACATTAAGAAGACCTGCTGGTAGAGACAGAGGTGGAGGGAGAGACAGAGACACAGAGAGAGAGAGACAGAGAGACAGAGAGAGAACCAGGCAGTAGGAGACGAAGTAGAGAGAGAGGGAGAGAACCAGGCAGTAGGAGACGAAGTAGAGAGAGAGGGAGAGAACCAGGCAGTAGGAGACGAGGTAGAGAGAGAGGGAGAGAACCAGGCAGTAGGAGACGAGGTAGAGAGAGAGGGAGAGAACCAGGCAGTAGGAGACGAGGTAGAGAGAGAGGGAGAGAACCAGGCAGTAGGAGACGAGGTAGAGAGAGAGGGAGAAAACCAGGCAGTAGGAGACGAGGTAGAGAGAGAGGGAGAGAACCAGGCAGTAGGAGACGAAGTAGAGAGAGAGGGAGAGAACCAGGCAGTAGGAGACGAGGTAGAGAGAGAGGGAGAGAACCAGGCAGTAGGAGACGAGGTAGAGAGAGAGGGAGAGAACCAGGCAGTAGGAGACGAGGTAGAGAGAGAGGGAGAAAACCAGGCAGTAGGAGACGAGGTAGAGAGAGAGGGAGAAAACCAGGCAGTAGGAGACGAAGTAGAGAGAGAGGGAGAGAACCAGGCAGTAGGAGACGAGGTAGAGAGAGAGGGAGAGAACCAGGCAGTAGGAGACGAGGTAGAGAGAGAGGGAGAAAACCAGGCAGTAGGAGACGAGGTAGAGAGAGAGGGAGAAAACCAGGCAGTAGGAGACGAAGTAGAGAGAGAGGGAGAGAACCAGGCAGTAGGAGACGAGGTAGAGAGAGAGGGAGAGAACCAGGCAGTAGGAGACGAGGTAGAGAGAGAGGGAGAAAACCAGGCAGTAGGAGACGAGGTAGAGAGAGAGGGAGAAAACCAGGCAGTAGGAGACGAGGTAGAGAGAGGGAGAGAACCAGGCAGTAGGAGACGAGGTAGAGAGAGAGGGAGAGAGAGAGGGAGCGAGCCAGGCAGTAGGAGACGAGGTAGAGAGAGAGGGAGCGAGCCAGGCAGTAGGAGACGAGGTAGAGAGAGAGAGAGGGAGCGAGCCAGGCAGTAGGAGACGAGGTAGAGAGAGAGGGAGAGAACCAGGCAGTAGGAGACGAGGTAGAGAGAGAGAACCAGGCAGTAGGAGACGAGGTAGAGAGAGAGAACCAGGCAGTAGGAGACGAGGTAGAGAGAGAGGGAGCGAGCCAGGCAGTAGGAGACAAGGTAGAGAGAGAGAGAGAGGGAGCGAGCCAGGCAGTAGGAGACGAGGTAGAGAGAGGGAGCGAGCCAGGCAGTAGGAGACGAGGTAGAGAGAGAGGGAGTGAACCAGGCAGTAGGAGACGAGGTAGAGAGAGAGAGGGAGCGAGCCAGGCAGTAGGAGACGAGGTAGAGAGAGAGGGAGAGAACCAGGCAGTAGGAGACGAGGTAGAGAGGGAGGGAGCGAGCCAGGCAGTAGGAGACGAGGTAGAGAGAGAGAGAGAGAGAGAGCGAGCCAGGCAGTAGGAGACGAGAGAGGGAGAGCGAGCGAACCAGGCAGTAGGAAACGAGGTAGAGAGAGAGGGAGAGAACCAGGCAGTAGGAGACGAGGTAGAGAGGGAGGGAGCGAACCAGGCAGTAGGAGACGAGGTAGAGAGAGAGGGAGCGAGCCAGGCAGTAGGAGACGAGGTAGAGAGAGAGGGAGAGAACCAGGCAGTAGGAGACGAGGTAGAGAGGGAGGGAGCGAGCCAGGCAGTAGGAGACGAGGTAGAGAGAGAGAGCGAGCCAGGCAGTAGGAGACGAGGTAGAGAGAGAGAGGGAGCGAGCCAGGCAGTAGGAGACGAGGTAGTGAGAGAGGGAGCGAGCCAGGCAGTAGGAGACAGAAAACAACACCACCAGATGCTCACATTTGACGTCTGAAGTTAGAGCAAGAGAGTGTGTTGTGTGTGTGTGTGTGTGTTGCCACTCACTCTGAAATTGGTGCTGAAGACATGTGTGTGTGTGTGTGTGTTGCCACTCACTCTGAAGTTGGTGCTGAAGACGTGTGTGTGTGTGTGTGTGTGTGTGTGTGTGTGTGTGTGGTGTGTGTGTGTGTGTTGCCACTCACTCTGAAGTTGGTGCTGAAGACGTGTGTGTGTGTGTGTGTGTGTGTTGCCACTCACTCTGAAGTTGGTGCAGAAGACGTGTGGGTGTGTGGGTGTGTGTTGTGTGGGTTGTGGGTTGTGTGTTGCCACTCACTCTGAAGTTGGTGCTGAAGACATGTGGGTAGCAGCGGGCCACCTGCAGGATGCAGCGGACGCTCTGACACAGCAGCTCCGGCGTGTCCAGGTTCTCCAGGATGGACTGCAGGCTACTCATCACCAGCTGACACAAAACATGCCACAGACGGTCAGTTACCCACCCTGCCCCTCTCTCAACGTAACCGTCCCTAACAACAACCCTGGGCCTTATAACAAAACATGCCACAGACGGTCAGTTACCCACCCTGCCCCTCTCTCAACGTAACCGTCCCTAACAACAACCCTGGGCCTTATAACAAAACATGGCCGCCACAGACGGTCAGTTACCCACCCTGCCCCTCTCTCAACGTAACCGTCCCTAACAACAACCCTGGGCCTTATAACAAAACATGCCACAGACGGTCAGTTACCCAGCCTGCCCCTCTCTCAACGTAACCGTCCCTAACAACAACCCTGGGCCTTATAACAAAACATGCCACAGACAGTCAGTTACCCAGCCTGCCCCTCTCTCAACGTAACCTTCCCTAACAACAACCCTGGGCCTTATAACAAAACATGGCCGCCACAGACGGTCAGTTACCCACCCTGCCCCTCTCTCAACGTAACCGTCCCTAACAACAACCCTGGGCCTTATAACAAAACATGCCACAGACGGTCAGTTACCCACCCTGCCCCTCTCTCAACGTAACCGTCCCAAACAACAACCCTGGGCCTTATAACAAAACATGGCCGCCACAGACGGTCAGTTACCCAGCCTGCCCCTCTCTCAACGTAACCGTCCCTAACAACAACCCTGGGCCTTATAACAAAACATGCCACAGACGGTCAGTTACCCACCCTGCCCCTCTCTCAACGTAACCGTCCCTAACAACAACCCTGGGCCTTATAACAAAACATGCCACAGACGGTCAGTTACCCACCCTGCCCCTCTCTCAACGTAACCGTCCCTAACAACAACCCTGGGCCTTATAACAAAACATGCCACAGACGGTCAGTTACCCAGCCTGCCCCTCTCTCAACGTAACCTTCCCTAACAACAACCCTGGGCCTTATAACAAAACATGGCCGCCACAGACGGTCAGTTACCCAGCCTGCCCCTCTCTCAACGTAACCGTCCCTAACAACAACCCTGGGCCTTATAACAAAAACATATATGAGTACGAGTGCTGATCTGGGATCAGGCACCCTGTTCAATGTCATCTTATTCATTGGTCGAAAAGGTCGAAATGATCCCAAGTCAGCCCTCCTACTGTGAGACACTATGAACAGGGCCCTGGTTCCTCCTACTGTGAGACACTATGAACGGGGCCCTGGTTCCTCCTACTGTGAGACACTATGAACGGGGCCCTGGTTCCTCCTACTGTGAGACACTATGAACAGGGCCCTGGTTCCTCCTACTGTGAGACACTATGAACGGGGCCCTGGTTCCTCCTACTGTGAGACACTATGAACAGGGCCCTGGTTCCTCCTACTGTGAGACACTATGAACGGGGCCCTGGTTCCTCCTACTGTGAGACACTATGAACGGGGCCCTGGTTCCTCCTACTGTGAGACACTATGAACGGGGCCCTGGTTCCTCCTACTGTGAGACACTATGAACGGGGCCCTGGTTCCTCCTACTGTGAGACACTATGAACACGGCCCTGGTTCCTCCTACTGTGAGACACTATGAACGGGGCCCTGGTTCCTCCTACCTGCATGACAGGTGAGAAGGCCTTCCTCTCTCCGGCTGCCTCCAGGGCTCGGTACGCTGCCACCAGGTACAGCAGCCTGACCTCGTCCCGGGTGCTGGAGCTGAACTTGACAAACATCCACTTGAAGATGCGCTCTGTTTCATAGCTCAGAGCGGTGCACAGGAGACCCAGGCACACCGCTGCTTCCTGACGCAGCTCTGACAGCAGCTTACTGCTACAGGGGAGAGAGGGAGGGGAGAGAGGGAGAGGGGAGAGACAGAGAGAGAGAGAGGGGAGAGAGAGAGGAGAGACAGAAGAGAGACAGGGGAGAGAGAGAGGAGAGAGAGAGGGGAGAGGGGGAGGGGGGAGAGGAGAGACAGGGGAGAGACAGGGGAGAGAGAGAGAGGAGAGAGAGGAGAGACAGGGGAGAGAGAGAGAGGAGAGGAGAGAGAGGAGAGAGGGAGAGGAGAGACAGGAGAGAGAGAGAGGAGAGACAGGGGAGAGAGAGAGGAGAGGCAGGGGAGAGAGAGAGGAGAGACAGGGGAGAGACAGGGGAGAGAGAGAGAGACAGGGGAGAGAGAGAGAGAGGAGAGACAGGGGAGAGAGAGAGAGAGGAGAGACAGGGGAGAGAGAGAGAGAGGAGAGACAGGGGAGAGAGAGAGAGAGGAGAGACAGGGGAGAGAGAGAGAGAGGAGAGACAGGGGAGAGAGAGAGAGGAGAGACAGGGGAGAGAGAGAGAGGAGAGACAGGGGAGAGAGAGAGAGAGAGAGGAGAGACAGGAGAGAGAGAGAGAGGAGAGACAGGAGAGAGAGAGAGAGAGAGAGAGAGAGAGAGAGAGGAGAGACAGGAGAGAGAGAGAGAGGAGAGACAGGTGAGAGAGAGAGGAGAGACAGGTGAGAGAGAGAGGAGAGACAGGGGAGAGAGAGAGGAGAGACAGGGGAGAGAGAGAGGAGAGACAGGGGAGAGAGAGAGGAGAGACAGGGGAGAGACAGGAGAAAGAGGAGAGACAGGGGAGTCAGTACAAACCAACACACAAACTGACAAAGATCCTAAAACATCTAAAAAGGTCTCCATTGTCTGGATGGCTGGTTATATTATGTATTAATATATATATTAAATTCGATATATTAAATTCATTTGAAGGCATGTATTAGCACGATGTTCCAAATGCCCGTATCACAAGAATCAAGTTGTTTGTTTTATGAGCGTCTGTCTTTTTGGTCTCGTCTCCTTCGCTCCTTCTGTGCTGTGACACCAAGTCCCTCCTCCTTCTGTGCTATGACACCAAGCCCCTCCTCCTGTGCTGTGACACCAAGCCCCTCCTCCTGTGCTGTGACACCAAGCCCCTCCTCCTTCTGTGCTGTGACACCAAGCCCCTCCTCCTTCTGTGCTGTGACACCAAGCCCCTCCTCCTTCTGTGCTGTGACACAAAGCCCCTCCTCCATCTGTGCTGTAACACCAAGACCACTCCTCCTTCTGTGCTGTGACACCAAGCCCCTCCTCCTTCTGTGCTGTGACACCAAGCCCCTCCTCCATCTGTGCTGTGACACCAAGCCCCTCCGTCTAGTCTGTTATACTAGCCGTCTGGTCTGTTATACTAGCCGTCTGGTCTGTTGTACTAGCCGTCTGGTCTGTTGTACTAGCTGTCTGGTCTGTTGTACTAGCTGTCTGGTCTGTTGTACTAGCCGTCTGGTCTGTTGTACTAGCCGTCTGGTCTGTTGTACTAGCCGTCTGGTCTGTTGTACTAGCCGTCTGGTCTGTTGTACTAGCTGTCTGGTCTGTTGTACTAGCCGTCTGGTCTGTTGTACTAGCCGTCTGGTCTGTTGTACTAGCCGTCTGGTCTGTTGTACTAGCCGTCTGGTCTGTTTGTTATACTAGCCGTCTGGTCTGTTGGTTATACTAGCCGTCTGGTCTGTTGTACTAGCCGTCTGGTCTGTTGTACTAGCCGTCTGGTCTGTTGTACTAGCCGTCTGGTCTGTTGTACTAGCCGCCTGGTCTGTTGTACTAGCCGTCTGGTCTGTTATACTAGCTGTCTGGTCTGTTATACTAGCTGTCTGGTCTGTTGTACTAGCTGTCTGGTCTGTTGTACTAGCTGTCTGGTCTGTTGTACTAGCCGTCTGGTCTGTTGTACTAGCCGTCTGGTCTGTTATACTAGCCGTCTGGTCTGTTGTACTAGCCGTCTGGTCTGTTGTACTAGCCGTCTGGTCTGTTGTACTAGCCGTCTGGTCTGTTGTACTAGCCGTCTGGTCTGTTATACTAGCCGTCTGGTCTGTTATACTAGCTGTCTGGTCTGTTATACTAGCTGTCTGGTCTGTTATACTAGCCGTCTGGTCTGTTGTACTAGCCGTCTGGTCTGTTATACTAGCTGTCTGGTCTGTTATACTAGCTGTCTGGTCTGTTGTACTAGCTGTCTGGTCTGTTGTACTAGCTGTCTGGTCTGTTGTACTAGCCGTCTGGTCTGTTGTACTAGCCGTCTGGTCTGTTATACTAGCCGTCTGGTCTGTTATACTAGCCGTCTGGTCTGTTGTACTAGCCGTCTGGTCTGTTGTACTAGCCGTCTGGTCTGTTGTACTAGCCGTCTGGTCTGTTATACTAGCCGTCTGGTCTGTTATACTAGCTGTCTGGTCTGTTATACTAGCTGTCTGGTCTGTTGTACTAGCTGTCTGGTCTGTTATACTAGCTGTCTAGTCTGTTATACTAGCTGTCTGGTCTGTTGTACTAGCTGTCTAGTCTGTTGTACTAGCTGTCTGGTCTGTTATACTAGCTGTCTAGTCTGTTATACTAGCTGTCTGGTCTGTTGTACTAGCCGTCTGGACTGTTGTACTAGCCGTCTGGTCTGTTGTTCTAGCCGTCTGGTCTGTTGTACTAGCCGTCTGGTCTGTTATACTAGCCGTCTGGTCTGTTATACTAGCCGTCTGGTCTGTTATATAATACCACTAGCAGCATCTTAACCAGACTGTTATACTAGCTGTCTAGTCTGTTATACTAGCTGTCTAGTCTGTTATACTAGCTGTCTAGTCTGTTATACTAGCTGTCTAGTCTGTTATACTAGCTGTCTAGTCTGTTATACTAGCTGTCTAGTCTGTTATACTAGCTGTCTAGTCTGTTATACTAGCTGTCTAGTCTGTTATACTAGCTGTCTGGTCTGTTATACTAGCTGTCTGGTCTGTTGTACTAGCCGTCTGGTCTGTTGTACTAGCCGTCTGGTCTGTTGTACTAGCCGTCTGGTCTGTTATACTAGCCGTCTGGTCTGTTATACTAGCTGTCTGGTCTGTTATACTAGCTGTCTGGTCTGTTATACTAGCTGTCTGGTCTGTTGTACTAGCTGTCTGGTCTGTTGTACTAGCCGTCTGGTCTGTTGTACTAGCCGTCTGGTCTGTTATACTAGCCGTCTGGTCTGTTATACTAGCCGTCTGGTCTGTTATATAATACCACTAGCAGCATCTTAACCAGACTGTTATACTAGCTGTCTAGTCTGTTATACTAGCTGTCTAGTCTGAGTTGTATAAATGTGCAATGAGCATAAAACACAGTCTCTCATTCTGAGAGATAAACATCTTATCCAGGTAGGCCACTTGACTGAGAGATAAACATCTTATCCAGGTAGGCCCCTTGACAGAGATAAACATCTTATCCAGGTAGGCCCCTTGACTGAGAGATAAACATCTTATCCAGGTGGGCCCCTTGACTGAGAGATAAACATCTTATCCAGGTGGGCCCCTTGACTGAGAGATAAACATCTTATCCAGGTAGGCCCCTTGACTGAGAGATAAACATCTTATCCAGGTAGGCCCCTTGACTGAGAGATAAACATCTTATCCAGGTAGGCCCCTTGACTGAGAGATAAACATCTTATCCAGGTAGGCCCCTTGACTGAGAGATAAACATATTATCCAGGTGGGCCACTTGACTGAGAGATAAACATCTTATCCAGGTAGGCCCCTTGACTGAGAGATAAACATCTTATCCAGGTAGGCCAATTGACTGAGAGATAAACATCTTATCCAGGTAGGCCCCTTGACTGAGAGATTAACATCTTATCCAGGTAGGCCCCTTGACTGAGAGATAAACATCTTATCCAGGTAGGCCCCTTGACTGAGAGATACACATCTTATCCAGGTAGGCCCCTTGACTGAGAGATAAACATCTTATCCAGGTAGGCCACTTGACTGAGAGATAAACATCTTATCCAGGTAGACCCCTTGACTGAGAGATAAACATCTTATCCAGGTAGACCCCTTGACTGAGAGATAAACATCTTATCCAGGTAGACCCCTTGACTGAGAGATAAACATCTTATCCAGGTAGGCCCCTTGACTGAGAGATAAACATCTTATCCAGGTAGACCCCTTGACTGAGAGATACACATCTTATCCAGGTAGACCCCTTGACTGAGAGATAAACATCTTATCCAGGTAGACCCCTTGACTGAGAGATAAACATCTTATCCAGGTAGACCCCTTGACTGAGAGATAAACATCTTATCCAGGTAGGCCCCTTGACTGAGAGATAAACATCTTATCCAGGTAGGCCCCTTGACTGAGAGATAAACATCTTATCCAGGTAGACCCCTTGACTGAGAGATAAACATCTTATCCAGGTAGGCCCCTTGACTGAGAGATAAACATCTTATCCAGGTAGGCCCCTTGACTGAGAGATAAACATCTTATCCAGGTAGACCCCTTGACTGAGAGATAAACATCTTATCCAGGTAGACCCCTTGACTGAGAGATACACATCTTATCCAGGTAGGCCCCTTGACTGAGAGATAAACATCTTATCCAGGTAGACCCCTTGACTGAGAGATAAACATCTTATCCAGGTAGACCCCTTGACTGAGAGATAAACATCTTATCCAGGTAGACCCCTTGACTGAGAGATAAACATCTTATCCAGGTAGACCCCTTGACTGAGAGATAAACATCTTATCCAGGTAGACCCCTTGACTGAGAGATAAACATCTTATCCAGGTAGGCCCCTTGACTGAGAGATAAACATCTTATCCAGGTAGACCCCTTGACTGAGAGATAAACATCTTATCCAGGTAGACCCCTTGACTTCAACAGCAAAAGGAAGTGACCAGACTGTTGAACAGTTGGAGACAGACAGGAGGGTGTATTCATAACACTTCAACTGTTCTAGCTTGTCTGGTCTGTTATATAATACCACTAGCAGCATCTTAACCAGACTGTTGAACAGTTGGAGACAGACAGGAGGGTGTATTCATAACACTTCAACTGTTCTAGCTTGTCTGGTCTGTTATATAATACCACTAGCAGCATCTTAACCAGACTGTTGAACAGTTGGAGACAGACAGGAGGGTGTATTCATAACAGTTGAACTGTTCTAGCTTGTCTGGTCTGTTATATAATACCACTAGCAGCATCTTAACCAGACTGTTTAACAGTTGGAGACAGACAGGAGGGTGTATTCATAACAGTTCAACTGTTCTAGCTTGTCTGGTCTGTTATATAATACCACTAGCAGCACCTTAACCAGACTGTTGAACAGTTGGAGACAGACAGGAGGGTGTATTCATAACACTTCAACTGTTCTAGCTTGTTATTAACAAGCGAATAGATCCAGGTTGACCTGACCTATTACGATATGCTGGCTACCCACCAGCACGTGGGCTTATGCTGCAGAGATGGTTGATGAGATCTGTGCTAATGGTCTGTAACGTCTGCTACCAGAAGTCAGTCATTATTAGTGGATGTGCATTAGGCTTCTGCTTAGAATTATTTACTAAAAAAAAGGGCATTTTTCATAGACTTGTCACCGATCTGGCTTTTAAGTCTTATTGCAGAAAAGCAGGTTAAACTAATGTTTTAATTAAATCATTAAATGATTAGTGGGTCTTGTGGAAGGCTTGCATTTAACCTTGGTTTAATTACACCAGGGTCTGTAGTGACTCCTCTAGTACTGAGAACCAGGGACTGTAGTGACTCCTCTAGTACTGAGAACCAGGGTCTGTAGTGACGCCTCTAGTACTGAGAACCAGGGTCTGTAGTGACTCCTCTAGTACTGAGAACCAGGGTCTGTAGTGACGCCTCTAGTACTGAGAACCAGGGTCTGTAGTGACTCCTCTAGTACTGAGAACCAAGGTCTGTAGTGACGCCTCTAGTACTGAGAACCAGGGTCTGTAGTGACTCCTCTAGTACTGAGAACCAAGGTCTGTAGTGACGCCTCTAGTACTGAGAACCAGGGTCTGTAGTGACTCCTCTAGTACTGAGAACCAGGGTCTGTAGTGACTCCTCTAGTACTGAGAACCAAGGTCTGTAGTGACGCCTCTAGTACTGAGAACCAGGGTCTGTAGTGACTCCTCTAGTACTGAGAACCAAGGTCTGTAGTGACGCCTCTAGTACTGAGAACCAGGGTCTGTAGTGACTCCTCTAGTACTGAGAACCAAGGTCTGTAGTGACGCCTCTAGTACTGAGAACCAGGGTCTGTAGTGACGCCTCTAGTACTGAGAACCAAGGTCTGTAGTGACGCCTCTAGTACTGAGAACCAGGGACTGTAGTGACTCCTCTAGTACTGAGATGCAGTGTCTGTAGTGACTCCTCTAGTACTGAGAACCAGGGCCTGTAGTGACTCCTCTAGTACTGAGATGCAGTGTCTGTAGTGACTCCTCTAGTACTGAGATGCAGGGTCTGTAGTGACTCTTCTAGTACTGAGATGCAGGGTCTGTAGTGACTCCTCTAGTACTGAGATGCAGGGTCTGTAGTGACTCCTCTAGTACTGAGATGCAGGGTCTGTAGTGACTCCTCTAGTACTGAGATGCAGGTTCTGTAGTTACTCCTCTAGTACTGAGATGCAGGGTCTGTAGTGACTCCTCTAGAACTGAGAACCAGGGCCTGTAGTGACTCCTCTAGTACTGAGAACCAGGGTCTGTAGTGACTCCTCTAGTACTGAGATGCAGGGTCTATTGTGACTCCTCTAGTACTGAGATGCAGGGTCTGTAGTGACTCCTCTAGAACTGAGAACCAGGGCCTGTAGTGACTCCTCTAGTACTGAGATGCAGGGTCTGTAGTGACTCCTCTAGTACTGAGATGCAGTGTCTGTAGTGACTCCTCTAGTACTGAGAACCAGGGTCTGTAGTGACTCCTCTAGTACTGAGATGCAGGGTCTGTAGTGACTCCTCTAGTACTGAGAACCAGGGTCTGTAGTGACTCCTCTAGTACTGAGATGCAGGGTCTGTAGTGACTCCTCTAGTACTGAGATGCAGGGTCTGTAGTGACTCCTCTAGTACTGAGAACCAGGGTCTGTAGTGACTCCTCTAGTACTGAGATGCAGGGTCTGTAGTGACTCCTCTAGTACTGAGAACCAGGGTCTGTAGTGACTCCTCTAGTACTGAGATGCAGGTTCTGTAGTGACTCCTCTAGTACTGAGATGCAGGTTCTTAAACCTCTGTGATACAGTCTGGACTGGAACCAAGGTCTGTAGTGACTCCTCTAGTACTGAGATGCAGTGTCTGTAGTGACTCCCCTACCACTGAGATGCAGGGCCTTAGACTGCTGTGATACAGTCTGGAATCGAACCAGAGACTAGTGACTCCTCTACCACAGAGACATGAAGGCCAGAGACATGAAGGCCAGAGACATGAAGGCCAGAGACATGAAGGCCAGAGACATGAAGGCCAGAGACATGAAGACATGAAGGACCAGGAGACATGAAGACCAGAGACATGAAGACCAGAGACATGAAGACCAGAAGACCAGAGACATGAAGACCAGAGACATGAAGACCAGAGACATGAAGACCAGAGACATGAAGACATGAAGACCAGAGACATGAAGACATGAAGACCAGAGACATGAAGACCAGAGACATGAAGACCAGAGACATGAAGACCAGAGACATGAAGACCAGAGACATGAAGACCAGAGATATGAAGACCAGAGACATGACCTGGTCAGAAGTACTGTACCATACAGGGAACAGGGTGCAGGGAACAGGGTGCAGGGAACAGGGTGCAGGGAACAGGGTGCAGGGAACAGGGTGCAGGGAACAGGGTGCAGGGAACAGGGTGCAGGGAACAGGGTGCAGGGAACAGGGTGCAGGGAACAGGGTGCCGGGAACAGGGTGCCATTTCAGATGGAGACTCTTTGGCTCCTGATGGGGAACTTCCTCTTACCTTTCATTCAAAATATCATTCAGGGTACTGAGGATCGTATCCAACTGTTTCACCAGGGCCTGGTGGGAGAGAGGGGTGTGAGAGAGAGAAAAGGGGGAGGGGGGTGAGAGAGAGAGAGAGAGAGAGAGAGAGAGAGAGAGAGAGAGAGAGGAACACAATCAGAGTCAAACAGTTCTACAGTGGAGCTGCACCACCACTACCCCCAGTAAACACAGCCCCCCCCAGTAAACACAGCCGCCCCCCCCAGTAAACACAGCCGCCCCCCCCAGTAAACACAGCCGCCCCCCCCAGTAAACACAGCCCCCCCCCCAGTAAACACAGCCCCCCCCCCAGTAAACACAGCCCCCCCCCCCAGTAAACACAGCCCCCCCCAGTAAACACAGCCCCCCCCAGTAAACACAGCCCCCCCCCAGTAAACACAGCCCCCCCCCCAGTAAACACAGCCCCCCCCCCCCCCCAGTAAACACAGCCCCCCCCCCAGTAAACACAGCCCCCCCCCCCCCCCAGTAAACACAGCCGCCCCCCCCCAGTAAACACAGCCGCCCCCCCCAGTAAACACAGCCGCCCCCCCCAGTAAACACAGCCGCCCCCCCAGTAAACACAGCCCCCCCCCCCCCAGTAAACACAGCCCCCCCCCCCCCCAGTAAACACAGCCCCCCCCCCAGTAAACACAGCCCCCCCCCCCCCAGTAAACACAGCCCCCCCCCCAGTAAACACAGCCCCCCCCCAGTAAACACAGCCGCCCCCCCCAGTAAACACAGCCGCCCCCCCCAGTAAACACAGCCGCCCCCCCCAGTAAACACAGCCCCCCCCCCAGTAAACACAGCCCCCCCCCCCAGTAAACACAGCCCCCCCCCCAGTAAACACAGCCGCCCCCCCCAGTAAACACAGCCCCCCCCCCAGTAAACACAGCCCCCCCCCCAGTAAACACAGCCCCCCCCCCCCCCCAGTAAACACAGCCGCCCCCCCCCAGTAAACACAGCCGCCCCCCCCAGTAAACACAGCCCCCCCCCCCCAGTAAACACAGCCGCCCCCCCCAGTAAACACAGCCGCCCCCCCCAGTAAACACAGCCGCCCCCCCCAGTAAACACAGCCGCCCCCCCCAGTAAACACAGCCGCCCCCCCCAGTAAACACAGCCGCCCCCCCCAGTAAACACAGCCGCCCCCCCCAGTAAACACAGCCGCCCCCCCCAGTAAACACAGCCGCCCCCCCCAGTAAACACAGCTCCGCCCGCCCAGTCTAAACACAGCCAAGAGTAGTGGGGCCCGGGGGACCCGGGGGCCTACAGTAGTGCACTACCCGGGGGCCTACAGTAGTGCACTACCCGGGGGCCTACAGTAGTGCACTACCCGGGGCCTACAGTAGTGCACTACCCGGGGCCTACAGTAGTGCACTACGCGGGGGGCCTATAGTAGTGCACTACCCGGGGGGCCTACAGTAGTGCACTACCCGGGGGCCTACAGTAGTGCACTACCCGGGGGCCTACAGTAGTGCACTACCCGGGGGCCTACAGTAGTGCACTACCCGGGGGCCTACAGTAGTGCACTGCCCGGGGGCCTACAGTAGTGCACTACCCGGGGGCCTACAGTAGTGCACTACCCGGGGGCCTACAGTAGTGCACTACCCGGGGGCCTACAGTAGTGCACTAGCCGGGGGCCTACAGTAGTGCACTAGCCGGGGCCTACAGTAGTGCACTACCCGGGGGCCTACAGTAGTGCACTACCCGGGGGCCTACAGTAGTGCACTACCCGGGGGCCTACAGTAGTGCACTAGCCGGGGGCCTACAGTAGTGCACTAGCCGGGGGCCTACAGTAGTGCACTAGCCGGGGCCTACAGTAGTGCACTACTCACTCGGGCCTACAGTAGTGCCCTACCCGGGGCCTACAGTAGTTCCCTACCCGGGGCCTACAGTAGACCCTACCCGGGGCCTACAGTAGTGCCCTACCCGGGGCCTACAGTAGTGCCCTACCCGGGGCCTACAGTAGTGCCCTACCCAGGGCCTATAATAGTGCACTACCCGGGGCCTATAATAGTGCACTACTCGGGGCCTACAGTAGTTCCCTACCCGGGGCCTACAGTAGACCCTACCCGGGGCCTACAGTAGTGCCCTACCCGGGGCCTACAGTAGTGCCCTACCCGGGGCCTACAGTAGTGCCCTACCCAGGGCCTATAATAGTGCACTACCCGGGGCCTATAATAGTGCACTACCCGGGGCCTACAGTAGTGCCCTACCCGGGGCCTACAGTAGTGCACTACCCGGGGCCTATAATAGTGCACTACCCGGGGCCTACAGTAGTGCCCTACCCAGGGCCTATAGTAGTGCACTACTCGGGGCCTATAGTAGTGCACTACTCGGGGCCTACAGTAGTGCCCTACTCGTTACTGGGGTCAATCGATTGATTGAATAACAGACAGATCAACCTCACCACTGATGTCGTCAGAGTGAGTGATGAACTACCCAAATAGATAGATATGATTGATGACCTCACCACTGATGTCAGTGAGTGATGAACTACCCAGGTAGATGGATATGATTGATGACCTCACCACTGATGTCAGTGAGTGATGAACTACCCAAATAGATAGATATGATTGATGACCTCACCACTGATGTCAGTGAGTGATGAACTACCCAGATAGATAGATATGATTGATGACCTCACCACTGATGTCAGTGAGTGATGAACTACCCAAATAGATAGATATGATTGATGACCTCACCACTGATGTCGGTGAGTGATGAACTACCCAGATAGATGGATATGATTGATGACCTCACCACTGATGTCAGTGAGTGATGAACTACCCAGGTAGATGGATATGATTGATGACCTCACCACTGATGTCGTCAGTGTGAGTGATGAACTACCCAGGTAGATAGATATGATTGATGACCTCACCACTGATGTCGTCAGTGTGAGTGATGAACTACCCAGGTAGATGGATATGATTGATGACCTCACCACTGATGTCGGTGAGTGATGAACTACCCAGATAGATAGATAGTTGAAGTTGGAAGTTCACATACAAATTATCCAAATACATAAACTCCATATTTCACAATTCCTGACATTTAATCATTGTAAAAATTCCCTGTCTCAGGTCAGTTAGGATCACCACTTCATTTTAAGAATGTGAAGTCAGAATAATAGTAGAGAGAATGATTTATTTCAGATTTTATTTCATTCCCAGTGGGTCAGAAGTGTACATACACTCAATTAGTATTTGGTAGCTGTGCCTTTAAATTGTTTAACTTGGGTCAAACGTTTCGGGTAGCCTTCCACAAGCCTCCCACAATAAGTTGGGTGAATTTTGGCCCATTCCTCCTGACAGAGCTGGTGTAACTGAGTCAGGTTTGTAGGCCTCCTTGCTCTCACACGCTTTTTCAGTTCTGCTCACAAATGTTCTATAGGATTGAGGTCAGGGCTTTGTGATGACCACTTCAATACCTTGACTTTGTTGTCCTTAGGGCGTTTTGCCACAACTTTGGAAGTATACTTGGGGTCATTAGCAAAGCACCCCCACAACATGATGCTGCCACCCCCGTGCTTCACTGTTGGGATGGTTTATCCGGCTTGCAAGCCCCTCCCCCTTTCCCCTCCAAGCATAACGATGGTCATTATGGCCAAACAGTTTCATCAGACCAGAGGACATTTCTCCAACAAGTAGGATCTTTGTCCCCATCTCCAGTTACAAACCGTAGTCTGGCTTGTTTATGGTGGTTTTGGAGCAGTGGCTTCTTCCTTGCTGAGTGGCCTTTCAGGTTATATCGATATAGGGCTCATTTTACTGTGGATATAGATACTTTAGTTCCGGTTTCCTCCAGCATCTTCACAAGGTCCTTTGCTGTTGTTCTGGGATTGATTTGCACTTTTCGCACCAAAGTGCGTTCATCTCTAGGAGACAGAACGCGTCTCCTTCCTGAGCGGTATGACGGCTGCGTGGTCCCATGGTGTTTATACTTGCGTACTATTGTTTGTACAGATGACCGTGGTACCTTCAGGCGTTTGGAAATTACTCCCAAGGATGAACCAGACTTGTGGAGGTCAACAATGTTTTTTTCTGAGGACTTGGCTGATTTCTTTTGATTTTCCCATGATGTCAAGCAAAGAGGCACTGAGTTTGAAGGCATGACATCATTTTCTGGATTTTTCCAAGCTGTTTAAAGGCACAGTCAACTTAGTGTATGTAAACTTCTGACCCACTGGAATTGTGATACAGATTATTTAACTTATAACTCACTGTATGTTAACAATTGTTGGAAAAATGACTTGTGTCATGCATAAAGTAGATGTCCTAACCAACTTGCCAAAACTATAGTTTAAGACATTTGTGGAGTGGTTGAAAAACGAGTTTTAATGGACTCCAACCTAAGTGTATGTGAACTTCCCACTTCAACTGTAGATATGATCGATGACCTCACCACTTTGTTGTCAGAGTGAGTGATGAACTCCCGGAGCTGTCTGACAGTGGCCAGCCGGCGGTCCCTGTCCTCCTCACGGGACGCACGGCGCAGGAGGTTGGACAGGCGAGACTCATCAGAGTGAGACATCCCTCTGTCTGTAAGGGGGGGGCAGAGAGAGGGATGGAAAGAACAGGAAAAGAGGGAGAGTGGGCGGGATGTAAAGAGAGATGGAGAAAGAGATTGAAAGAGGGGAATGGAGAGATAAAATGGTGATCAGAAATAGAATTCAGCAATGTTGCCATTATATGTAAGAGAACCAAGTAGTGACTTCCAAACCCATCCTCAGAACCCCCAGACGCTCCAGGGATGTGATCTATTCCACAGCACCTGATTCAACTGGTCAACTAATCATCAAGACCTTGACTAGGTGAATTGGGTGTATTAAGACTGGGGAGAGGTCTGACGACAGCCCCCCGGGGGGGAGAGGCCTGACGACAGCCCCCCGGGGGGGAGAGGCCTGACGACAGCCCCCCGGGGGGGAGAGGCCTGACGACAGCCCCTGGTGTAGACTAAATACTCACCGTGGGATTTCCTCATGTCCTTAGAAGCTAAAGCACGGTTTCCATGCTGCTGAAAAGTGGTCAAATCGGCGGTCGCATCGTTGATCCTCAACTCTTGCCCCAACGACTGCCAACCAAAAGTATCATCACTGAACCCTCCTGCAGCTTCATATCCTCCTGGAGGGGGTGGAGAGAGAGAGAGAGAGGGGGAGGAGGGGGTGGAGACAGAGAGAGGAGGGGGTGGAGAGAGAGAGAGAGAGGGGAGGAGGGGGTGGAGACAGAGAGAGGAGGGGTGGAGAGAGAGAGAGAGAGGAGGAGAGGAGGGGGTGGAGAGAGGAGAGGAGGGAGACAGAGAGAGAGGAGGGAGACAGAGAGAGAGGAGGAGAGGAGGAGAGAGGAGCAGTTTAGCACAGATCCATACAGCTATCTGACTAAACTACACCCCCCCCCCCCTTAGCTTACACACAGGTGTCAGGAGCGCAGCAGATGGCTAATTACCACAGGTGGTCAGGAGCACAGCAGATGGCTAATTACCACAGGTGTCAGGAGCACAGCAGATGGCTAATTACCACAGGTGGCAGGAGCGCAGCAGATGGCTAATTACCACAGGTGTCAGGAGCACAGCAGATGGCTAATTACCACAGGTGGTCAAGCTCCGTCTTCCGCCAGTTTTCCTTTGACAGGCGTTGTAATATGGAGATATGGCCGTGAGGGAACACCAACCCCAAGTAGTAGTAGCAGTAGTAGTATACAGAGAATAGGGTGCCATTGGGCCCTGGTCTAAAGTAGGGAATAGGGTGCCATTGGGTCCTGGTCTAAAGTAGGGCACTACGTAGGGAATAGGGTGCCATTGGGTCCTGGTCTAAAGTAGTGCACTACATAGGGAACCATTTGAGACACAGCCTTCTCTACCACGAGGGCAGATATCTGTGGGGGAACCCAGGGATTCACGGTGCTTTCCTTCTACCAGATGCCCGGGACAGATACGACACCACAGAGACGAAAGGTCGCTTTCTCTTTCACTTCCACAGAAACATTGAGCCGACGTGAGTCTGAGGACCCGGGAAGGAAAGAGGGAGAGAAGCTGGATGACTCCTAAAGGCACCACTACCAGTTTATAAGTCATTTACACAGAACACTCAGGGGTTGTCCACAGTTCAATGACATGATGACTACAGGTTCACCTCTGGACAATGTGACCACAACAATAAATAGACTAATACAAATAGGGCCCTGGTCTAAAGCAGTGACCTGTGTATCAAATCAAACTGTATTTGTCACATGCGCCGAATACAACAATTGTAGACCTCACAGTGAAATGCTTACTGACAAGCCCTTAACCAACAGTGTAGACCTCACAGTGAAATGCTTTACTGACAAGCCCTTAACCAACAGTGTAGACCTCACAGTGAAATGCTGACCGACAAGCCCTTAACCAACAGTGTAGACCTCACAGTGAAATGCTGACTTACAAGCCCTTAACCAACAGTGTAGACCTCACAGTGAAATGCTGACTTACAAGCCCTTAACCAACAGTGTAGACCTTACAGTGAAATGCTTACTGACAAGCCCTTAACCAACAGTGTAGACCTCACAGTGAAATGCTGACTTACAAGCCCTTAACCAACAGTGTAGACCTTACAGTGAAATGCTGACTTACAAGCCCTTAACCAACAGTGTAGACCTTACAGTGAAATGCTTACTTACAAGCCCTTAACCAACAGTGTAGACCTTACAGTGAAATGCTTACTGACAAGCCCTTAACCAACAGTGTAGACCTCACAGTGAAATGCTTACTGACAAGCCCTTAACCAACAGTGTAGACCTCACAGTGAAATGCTGACTTACAAGCCCTTAACCAACAGTGTAGTTCAAGAAGAGTTAAGAAATGATTTACCAAATAAACTAAGGTAAAAAATTATAAAAAGTAACAATAACATAACGAGGCTATATACAGGGGGCACCAGTACTGAGTCAGTGTGGAGGTTATATACAGGGGGTACCAGTACTGAGTCAGTATGGAGGCTATATACAGGGGGTACCAGTACTGAGTCAGTGTGGAGGTTATATACAGGGGGTACCGGTACTGAGTCAGTGTGGAGGCTATATACAGGGGGCACCGGTACTGAGTCAGTGTGGAGGTTATATACAGGGGGTACCAGTACTGAGTCAGTATGGAGGCTATATACAGGGGGTACCAGTACTGAGTCAGTGTGGAGGTTATATACAGGGGGTACCGGTACTGAGTCAGTGTGGAGGCTATATACAGGGGGTACTGGTACTGAGTCAGTGTGGAGGTTATATACAGGGGGTACCGGTACTGAGTCAGTGTGGAGGTTATATACAGGGGGTACCGGTACAGAGTCAATGTGGAGGCTATATACAGGGGGTACCGGTACTGAGTCAGTGTGGAGGCTATATACAGAGGGCACCGGTACTGAGTCAGTGTGGAGGTTCTATACAGGGGGTACCGGTACTGAGTCAGTGTGGAGGCTATATACAGGGGGTACTGGTACTGAGTCAGTGTGGAGGTTATATACAGGGGGTACCGGTACTGAGTCAGTGTGGAGGTTATATACAGGGGGTACCGGTACTGAGTCAGTGTGGAGGTTATATACAGGGGGTACCGGTACTGAGTCAGTGTGGAGGTTATATACAGGGGGTACCGGTACTGAGTCAGTGTGGAGGTTATATACAGGGGGTACCGGTACTGAGTCAATGTGGAGGTTATATACAGGGGGTACCGGTACTGAGTCAGTGTGGAGGTTATATACAGGGGGTAACAGTACAGAGTCAATGTGGAGGCTATATACAGGGGGTACCGGTACAGAGTCAATGTGGAGGTTATATACAGGGGGTACCGGTACTGAGTCAATGTGGAGGTTATATACAGGGGGTACCAGTACTGAGTCAGTGTGGAGGCTATATACAGGGGGTACCGGTACAGAGTCAGTGTGGAGGCTATATACAGGGGGTACCGGTACAGAGTCAGTGTGGAGGCTATATACAGGGGGTACCGGTACAGAGTCAATGTGGAGGTTATATACAGGGGGTACCAGTACTGAGTCAGTGTGGAGGTTATATACAGGGGGTACCGGTACTGAGTCAGCGTGGAGGTTATATACAGGGGGTACCGGTACCGAGTCAGTGTGGAGGTTATATACAGGGGGTACCAGTACTGAGTCAGTGTGGAGGCTATATACAGGGGGTACCAGTACTGAGTCAGTGTGGAGGCTATATACAGGGGGTACCAGTACTGAGTCAGTGTGGAGGTTATATACAGGAGGTACCGGTACTGAGTCAGTGTGGAGGTTATATACAGGGGGTACCGGTACCGAGTCAGTGTGGAGGTTATATACAGGGGGTACCAGTACTGAGTCAGTGTGGAGGTTATATACAGGGGGTACCGGTACTGAGTCAGTGTGCGGGGGTACAGGTCATTTATACATGTAGGTAGGGGTGAAGTGACTATGCATAGATATAGGGAATAGGGTGCCATTGGGGCCCCGGTCTAAAGTAGTGCACTATATAGGGAATAGGGTGTAATTTCACACACAGCCGCTGTCAGGTGTGTCAGCGTTTACTGCTAACCTGACCCCATAACAACCCAAGCCTGGTCTCATGTACTGCTAACCTGACCCCATAACAACCCAAGCCTGGTCTCATGTACTGCTAACCTGACCCCATAACAACCCAAGCCTGGTCTCATGTACTGCTAACCTGACCCCATAACAACCCAAGCCTGGTCTCATGTACTGCTAACCTGACCCCATAACAACCCAAGCCTGATCTCAGATCTGTTTGTGCTGTCTTGCCAACCAGCTCCTATGGTCTTTGTCACTTGATGTCCCTTGGCACGACTGCACAAACAGATCCGGAACCAGGCTACTATAATACACAGCACCCCTGCCTGGGTCGGCAGGCCTGAACCAAGCTACTATAATACACAGCACCCCTGCCTGGGTCGGCAGGCCTGAACCAGGCTACTATTATACACAGCACACCTTTCTGGGTCAGCATGCCTGAACCAGGCTACTATAATACACAGCACCCCTGCCTGGGTCGGCAGGCCTGAACCAGGCTACTATAATACACAGCACCCCTGCCTGGGTCGGCAGGCCTGAACCAGGCTACTATAATACACAGCACCCCTGCCTGGGTCGGCAGGCCTGAACCAGGCTACTATAATACACAGCACCCCTGCCTGGGTCGGCAGGCCTGAACCAGGCTACTATAATACACAGCACCCCTGCCTGGGTCGGCAGGCCTGAACCAGGCTACTATAATACACAGCACCCCTGCCTGGGTCGGCAGGCCTGAACCAGGCTACTATAACACACAGCACCCCTGCCTGGGTCGGCAGGCCTGAACCAGGCTACTATAATACACAGCACCCCTGCCTGGGTCGGCAGGCCTGAACCAGGCTACTATAATACACAGCACCCCTGCCTGGGTCGGCAGGCCTGAACCAGACTACTATAATACACAGCACCCCTGCCTGGGTCGGCAGGCCTGTTACGAATCCCCTTTTACTCTTTAGAGCAATGGGTAGCAGGTCTGCCTACAGTGAGACCCGCAAGGGGCTTAACAGTCGTAGCTCACTTAAATCACAGTACCACCAACATGTTGCAGACAGGCAGTTGCACCCAACCCCAGCCCACACCCAACCCCAGCCCACACCACACCCCAGCCCAACATGCTGCAGACAGGCAGTAGCACCCACCCCCATTCCACTCACACCCCAACATACTGCAGACAGGCAGTAGCACCCAACACCAGCCCACCCCAACATACTGCCGACAGGCAGTAGCACCCACCCCAACATACTGCAGACAGGCAGTAGCACCCACGCCCAGCCCAACATACTGCAGACAGGCAGTAGCACCCACCCCCAGCCCAACATACTGCAGACAGGCAGTAGCACCCACCCCCAGCCCAACATACTGCAGACAGGCCGTAGGACCCATCCCCAGCCCAACATACTGCAGACAGGCAGTAGCAGCCCACTCACACCCCAACATGCTGCAGACAGGCAGTAGCACCCATCCCCGGCCCACTCACACCCCAACATTGTGCAGAAAGCAAGCCCAAATGCTGCAGACAGGCAGTAGCACCCAACACCAGCCCATACCCACCCCAACATGCTGCAGACAGGCAGTAGCACCCAACACCAGCCCACACCCACCCCAACATGCTGCAGACAGACAGTAGCAACCAACACCAGCCCACACCCACCCCAACATGCTCCAGACAGGCAGTAGACAGTAACAGTAACACCCACCCCAACATGCTCCAGACAGGCAGTAGACAGTAACAGTAACACCCACCCCAACATGCTGCAGACAGGCAGTAGACAGTAACACCCACCCCAACATGCTCCAGACAGGCAGTAGACAGTAACAGTAACACCCACCCCAACATGCTGCAGACAGTAGACAGTAACAGTAACACCCACCCCAACATGCTGCAGACAGACAGTAGACAGTAACAGTAACACCCACCCCAACATGCTGCAGACAGACAGTAGACAGTAACAGTAACACCCACCCCAACATGCTGCAGACAGACAGTAGACAGTAACAGTAACACCCACCCCAACATGCTGCAGACAGGCAGTAGACAGTAACAGTAACACCCACCCCAACATGCTGCAGACAGACAGTAGACAGTAACAGTAACACCCACCACAACATGCTGCAGACAGGCAGTAGACAGTAACAGTAACACCCACCACAACATGCTGCAGACAGGCAGTAGACAGTAACAGTAACACCCACCCCAACATGCTCCAGACAGGCAGTAGACAGTAACAGTAACACCCACCCCAACATGCTGCAGACAGGCAGTAGACAGTAACAGTAACACCCACCCCCTTCGTCCAGTGTGTCTGCGGTGTCTGGGAAGGCATCATTCTGTAGGAGAGGTGGGGAGACAGGCCGGTCCGAGGTTGCTACTCCCACTGCTGTTGGGTCGTATACAGCTGCTGCAGCTGGACCCAGGTCTCTGGTGGCGATGCACTTCACACCGTCCTGGCTAGCTGCTGACACGCTGTCGCCTCTGAAGCCGGCGGACAGAGGAACAGACACACACGGGGGGGGGGGGAGAGACAAACACACAGTCAGTGAAATCCCCCAGGGAAGACAGTCAGGGCAACTTGTACTTGATCGATGCTAAATGACCGTGGTTCATCATTTTTTTACATTTTATTTAACTAGGCAAATCAGTTTGGAACAAATTCTTATTTACAATGACGGCCTACCGGGGAACAGTGAGTTAACTGCCTTGTGTAGGGGCAGAAGGCCAGGTTTTTACATTGTCAGCTTGGGGATTCGATCCAGCAACCTTTCCACCCAATCATAACTCATATGGATACACTCCCTACAGTTAGACAATCTCACCCCAATCTGGTTTACAAATCTAGGATTTAACAACTGGATACATGGATTGAGAAATGATTCTAGCTCATTTACAGCTCTGTAGAATAGTTTCTATAAGACTCTGAGCATTTGTCTGAACAGAACCGTCAAATGGAGGGAGGTGGAGGTCTCAACTGAAGGAATGTTTTAACATCACCTCCCTCTCTTTGATCAGGAACTGATTAACTTGCATAATGCACTTTATTGATGTCCCTGTGCAATTCAAACCGCTGACAGCATTGCTAAATCGCTTTCGTTTACTGGTCAAGGGTGGTACCGCGCAAAACTAGTAAAGCTAGCAGGTTAGCAATCAGTTAGCAAGCGTTAAAAACCCCAGTAGCTAGTTAGTTAGCGCTCTTCTGGCTAGTTACTGTTTGAGCGGTAACTAGGTAGCCAATATCAACTGTCATGCCGAGGTTATCTAGCTAATCATTGTTGACCAGATAACGTTACACAAGACAGCAGGAAAGACGACCGTTGCCCACTGATGGCCAACCGTTCGGTAGCCAACTAGAAAGCCAATGTTTCCACACTTTACGTTGCCATTTGATGTCAAATCAGTTTACTGTTCCGGATACCGAGTTATCAAAGCACAACTAACCAACGACTGGTATTGTAGCTATCTATCTAACAAGCTCTGGGGACAAAATGTGACGAAAGTTACCACCTAGCTAACGAACACTAGCCATAGTTAGCTGCTAGTTAGTTAGCTAGTTGGCTAACATCATATGCTGCCACGATGTGCGCTTTGAGTTAACTGACGTTAACTAGCTGGCTACCAAGTGAAGGTAACATGTCATCTCAGTGACAATGAATATTGGCTAATAATAGTAATAACAACTAGCAATAGCTAGCTAACACCACTTCCACTGTTACCGAAATAGCTTCCAATCATTGGCTTCTCTTACCAGGTTAGCTAGCTAGCCATGTATACCTAAACACGAGGAAAGCATAGCAATGCGGCAGGTTGTTTTGAGTCAGAATAAAATGCGCAAAGTGTTGGTTTGCCTTGATAGCTCGTCTAGGATAACGTTATCAAGCTTGAGCGTTAGCTTACTTGTTTGCTAGCTAGCTACTGTTATCAAGCCATTTCCCTAAGGTGTGGGAACCAAAGTGTCTGACTAGCTAGCTAAATAAAGAAGCCGAGGTTAGGCCCAGCGGATCCCCGTTCTCTTTTAGACCGTCTCCCCCCGTGGCGCGATACCAACCTGGGCTGCCAATCATTCCAGTTTCGCTGCAGTTTGTGGGCGCTGCTAAGCCGAAACCCAAGGGCTTTACGGCTCATTACCTTTGCGAGAACAGCATGACCTGCTCTCAACGGGATTAAATTCCGTGAACAAGCGTATTTGCTCGCTATCTGTTTATTTTATGTCCATTAATGGACCCTCTACTGCTATCGGTGTGCGTTATGTTTGTGTCGGGTCCGGCCTCCTTTCTTTTTTTTCCTCCTTTATTTTTTGTCTCCCACTCCTTCTTCTATTCTTGATGAAAGAGCCACTGGCCCCTTCTCTTTATAACAGCGCCATCTGCCGGACTTTATAGCGACCATAGCAAGGAGCTGTGACTGCAACAGAACAGGTTTGATCAAATAACCCAGAGATTTACCTAGCTAACTTCACTGACCCTCAACAACAACAAAAAACATACAAAATATATACACCGATGTTCACGGTTCTCTTCTTCTTCTCAATCTCCTCTGCAGCTAGTTGTTTGTTTTGCACATCACTTGGAATATGCGTTGCTAAGCGACAGCATCAGGAGCAGGGGTGAGGAGAGAGAGCATGCATGCAGCAACAGAGGATGCAAGGTAAAGATGAGCAGGATTCAAAGTATTATGGTGTGTGTAGTAGTGCAAACTTCAATGGGTTTTTTTCTCCATAAAATGTTCATATAGCACACACACACACACACACACACACACACACACACAACACACACACACGCACACACACACACACACACACACACACACACACACACACACACACACTCACACACAAACAGCTATGTCTTACTATATACC